>NC_056729.1:1685042198-1685044698 GCF_019279795.1 Protopterus annectens
ACGTTTAGACAAATATATTCGTATATTGTAGAAACTATAAGAGTTAAAATTAATGAGAGTTGAAATATAAACATATGCTTTACTCATTGAAACATATGTCTAAAAACTAAAAATACTCTGAATATGTTATGACCCTACAATTTGTATCCAAATATATGTCTAAAAACTAAGAATACTCTAAATATATTTGGACCCTACAATTTGTATCCATATATAGGGCCTCCATATATAGGGCCAAAACAATTTAGTTTGAGATAGTTGCCATATAACTATGTCAAATTTCATATATACTCTAAGAATAAATGTTAAATTAATAACCATATAGATAAAAAACTTATATATCTATAAATTAATGATGCAGTTATAAATTAAGTCTCCGTAAAAATCATCGATATCTATATTCAGCAATCCATAAAGAATTTTTGAGAAAATATTATCTTGTATATAAAAATTGATATAGATGTGTCATAAAAATACATTTAACTACTATAAATATATGAATAATGAACAGATATATAAACTAGGACTAAGGCAAAATATAAATACATGAATAAAAGCAGAATGAAAACGCCTAATGCTAAAGTGCAAGTACAAACCTGTGAGTATACAAATACAAATGCGCCCCTACTACAGATTGGTATATAAAAGAAGGAATGGAGCAAAACTAGAGCCTAACCCTATTATTATTTATTTAATACGTCTACTTTTCAAAATAGGTTTTAGTGAAATATTCTCATTGAGTCCTTTCTTCCTATGGGCACCAAGCCTCAAGATCCAAGCCAATTCTGATTCTTCAGTTTTGTTAATAATATCACCTAATCTCTCTGATACTGAAATAACACTTAAAACTTGGAACAAAAATATATGTGCCTCCCCTGATCTAATCGTATGTTTTGCTATGGCACTGCATTCATCAGCCCTTCTTAGACAGTACTGATGGTCCCTTATCCTTTCCCTCAAGGATCTATTTGTTTTGCCTACATAAAAATCAAAACACAACATACAGTGGGCAACATACACCACATTCCTGGTATTACAATCAGCATCAATTCTTATTTCCCATAGTTTACCTGTGTAAGGATGTTTAAAATAATGGGATTCATCTATCATATTACACTGAGCACACATCCCACATCTACTAGTTCTACAAAAAATAGTTGCACTCGTTTCTGTATGAAATTCATTGTGACTTAATATACTTTTGAGATTAGGCATATTCCTATAGGTAAACCTGGGATATGGGCCCACTATGTTTTTTACCTGATCATCCACCGTAAGGATGTTCCAGTTTCTAATAACTGATTCTTTGATTGAATTTAGGTTTTGGCAATAGGGGATGATAAAATTTTCAAACTCAGGTCTAGGTGCTACTATCTTGCCTAATTCATGGGCTCCACTAAAATATGGCTTAGCTCTATTGGTTCTAATATGATCCATATTGGCAAAGACTTCCCAAATCTCCTGAGCAGAATAACCTCTGCTCAAAAAACCTTCTTCCAATTGTGTAAGCTCATTATTATACAGTTGTTCGGAGCTGGATAACCTGGAAATACGCATTGCTTGGCCTTTTATAATATTGTTAAAAACGTGAATTGTGCATACTATCTCTCGCTAAGAAGGATGGCTTATAACATGTTTTTCGGTGGACCTTTGTGCCCACTTTCCCTTGCTCAATGTATACATTTACATCCAGGAAGTCTAAACTTGTATATGAGTATTTCATGGTAAACTGTAGAAATGAACTACTTTTGTTGAGATGCTCATAAAACTCATTGAGCGTTGAGATCGACCCTTTCCAAACAAAAAACAAATCGTCAAATAAAACTTCCAGTAGATAAATATCCAATAGATAAAAGCACGCAGTTTATTACATAAAAAGTAAAAGCTCACAGATTCAAGACCTGCTTCATCAGACATAATGTAACAAACTTCAAGACAAGCTTTATAAAACCAACAAAATCCACATGAATCCATTTAATTGCTTAAATAATCACACAATTAAGACCAAGAACAAACCTAATCGATCATCCACCGTAAGAATGTTCCAGTTTCTAATAACTGATTCTTTGATTGAATTCAGGTTTTGACAATAGGGGATGATAAAATTTTCAAACTCAGGTCTAGGTGCTACTATCTTACCTAATTCATGGGCTCCACTAAAATATGGCTTCGCTCTATTAGTTCTAATATAGTCCATATTGGCAAAGACTTCCCAAATCTCCTGAGCAGAGTAACCTCTGCTCAAGAATCCAATTGTGTAAGCTCATTATTATACAATTGTTCCGAGCTGGATAGCCTAGAAATACGCATTGCTTGACCTTTTATAATATTATTAAACACATGTGAATTGTGCATACTATCTCTCGCTAAGAAAGATGGCTTATAACATGTTTTTCGGTGGACCTTTGTGCCCACTTTCCCTTGCTCAATATATACATTCACATCCAGGAAGTCTAAACTTATATATGAAAATTTCATAGTAAACTGGAGAAAAGAACTA
>NC_056729.1:1685049698-1685202198 GCF_019279795.1 Protopterus annectens
TTCTCAAGAACCGTCTCGAGGAGAAGGCTCAAGAAATCCACTTCAGGAGTAGATATAAACTCGCATTGTACCCCATCACAGTTAGGTATGCATGTAAAGTGATACGACGTCTAGTGTAACTAATTGCAAATCGTCCACTCTATCAAGGCCAACTGTGTACTCATACAAGTCACCTAAAAATTGCCCCGTATCCTTCAATACATATGGAAAATACGACAATACCAGTTTAAGTTTCTGGTCCAAATATACCGAAATGGGCTCCGTGAGCCACCCAGCACCTGCTACTATTGGCCTAAGTGGTGGTCGAAGTGGGTCTTTGTGCACTTTCGGCAGCCCATTAATGCGAGGTATCACAGGGAATTCAACCCAGAAGTAATCGTACAATTCTTTACTCAACACATTAAACGACTTACATTCCTCTAACATATTCAAGAGTAGATGAACACCTCCCAACATCAGTGAAACTAATAGATTCATACGCAGCAGAATTCAACATACTCAACATAGAGTCGATGTAATACATTCTGTCCATCACTACAATCTGGCCCCCCTTGTCAGCTGGTCGTATAATTATGGTATCATTGCTCTTCAGCTTGGAAAGAGCTTGTAATTCAGCCGCAGACAAATTATCTTTGGTGTTAGAAAAAGCAAAACCAAAACTATGGTAAATGTCATTCTCAACACCTTTAATAAACATCTCCAAACTGGGAGATAATTGTGGATTAATAGAACTCTTCCTCTTAAAGGCCAATTCGTTAGCATTAGTCCCTCCCTTATACAAAAGTTTCAAATTGACGTTTCTGGCAAACAACCTAACTGCTACAAGTATATCACTGACATCAACTTTAGTACTAGGTATAAACGTTAGACCTTTGCCAAGTACGGATAACTCTTCTGTGGAAAGTACATGCTTAGAAATGTTCCACACTAACGATTCTGCCCCCACCTTTGTTTGTGCGGAGGATATGTCTCTGCATGAGTGTCCCTTTTCTTGAAGTCCCTCACTGATTCGTAGTCCATCGATCTCTTCCTCCCTGTCCGACTAGGGAGTGGAATTTTCGGAAAATTCTGCTGGTCACTGCAATGCAGTTTGTCCAATTGGATTTTCCGTCGCACTGCAGTACTAGTTCTCATTGCTCCTTCCAAGTTGCCTACTGAGGGAGCACCCAATACCTCAGCAGGAGTAAAATAGATGGATGTGATGGACTTGGGAGTAGTAACTGTCAGTCACATCACGAGACATAGCAGGATTATCTCCCTTATCCTTGTCAATTAGATTCTGTTCAACAGATGTAGAAAAGTCATCAGTAACTAAAGCGTTAGTCTTAGAAACAGTCCTTCGCTGAGAACTGTCTATCCTAGCTTCATTAGATGAAGAATTACCTTGAATGCGTGGCTCGGTGTATCCAGTAACTCTTGGCCACATAAACGCATTGTTCTTTTCAAAATCTTCCTTGTCTCTACTTTCTTTCTCTTTTGATTCAACAAGGTTTTAGCAAAATGGAGAATCCGTTCCGTTAACTCTTGCAGAAACACTTCAGCTCAACAAGGTGTTAGCAAAATGGAGAATCTGTTCCGTTAACTCTTGCAGAAACACTTCAGCCAAGTCATTACCAATAATTTCAATAAGGCGTTGCTGATGCTGACCAATCTTAGCAATCAACTCATCCTCCTTGGGCTTAAAATAATCTATAATAAGTTGCATATGCGCTCTACTGGCCTGTAAATTATTACCTGCCATTTGGCCAACAAGTCCGGATAAGTGCTGCCATAGGTCTGCATATTAAGGATGCGTAGTCCCCTCGGAATCACCTTATAGTGTAAACTGGCTTCGAGATGTTTCCTTTGGCACTGAAGCCTTTTGAATCTGAACAAATAGTTCTCGATATCCCTCTTCAACTGCCTTACCAAGATATAGTTATAGACGTCCACACCCTCATGCAGAGGAGGCAAATCCCCCATAAGTAACAATGGATTCTCATTGTCCATAAAAACGTTCCGAAGAGACCCAACAAAACCATGGTCAAATGCCGGTCGTACACCATTCGGTTTTGTTGGGTCTATTCGGAACAATGTAAGCACTTTCACCCGAAGGCTTCCTCAGACATTTAACATATGTCACAGCAGTAAAACAAAGGTTGCGCACACTGTACTAGAACATAGTACCATGTGTACTTCAGGCTGGGTTTTTGCAGTGGCCAAGAACATTAATTGAATGTATCTGGTTTCTATTTCTGGTTGTCTGCTTCCTAAGTGGTCCGGTTTTTCCTCTGTTCCCAGTGCTGTGCTTTATGCAAACCACATAACTAATGCCAAACATGAATTTATTTTTTCTACAGTTCCACAGTTTGTGCTACAAGGTGCATCGTGAAAAAAGTGGAATTAGAAACAAGAAAAGTGTGGGGGGGAGGGGAGACTTATGTGAAATGAGCAACAGCAATGTATGACATACACAGTAGAAAACCAGGAGATATTTCTATATAGTTCGGGATGCAGCTTCAGAAAGCAGGATGGAGGCCTTATTTCTCCACCACACAAACAGCTTTGCAGCAAAGAACTGAAGTCATTCTTCACACAACCAACTTCTTCAGAATGTACACTATCAAAACCATCAGCTGTGATTTGTACGCTTAATTCTCTTTATTATATTTGAATGTCGTGCACTTAGTGGGCACACCTGTTATGATTATGCTTGCAAAAGTGCAGTTCTGTCATTGGTATTCTTGAGAGGTATGAGTGTGAATCTTTGATGCCTGAAGCCTACTACTTAGTAATGGGCACTCGAGTAAAATAAGACTGCGGTCGCATGTTAAAGTACTTTTTGTACAAATCCACCATTGTTCAAGTTATAAGACTGCAGTCGCATGTTAAAGTACTTTTTGTACAAATCCACCATTGTTCAAGTTATAAGACTGCGGTCGCATGTTAAAGTACTTTTTGTACAAATCCACCATTGTTCAAGTTATAAGACTGCTGTCGCATGTACTTTTTGTACAAATCCACCATTGTTCAAGTTATAAGACTGCGGTCGCATGTTAAAGTGCTTTTTGTACAAATCCACCATTGTTCAAGTTATAAGACTGCTGTCGCATGTTAAAGTACTTTATGTACAAATCCACCATTGTTCAAGTTATAAGACTGCTGTCGCATGTTGAAGTACTTTTTGTACAAATCCACCATTGTTCAAGTTAACAGTATACAAGGATTTTCCATAGTATTAAGGACTACAGCTTGGGTTCAGGACTTACCATGCAAATGTAGCAGTTGACACACCTTTAGTTCAGGGTTGACTGTCTGATGGAAGCAGCATCTGGGCTGGCTGTCTGATGCTAGCAGCATCTGGGCTGGCTGATGCCATCAGCACACAGCCAATACACGAAGAGGTAAATGGTGTGAGCTGCCTGGCATCAGTTTTACTATATGTATACAAGTAGGCGAAAGGTATTGGGCACCTTACGTGGTCAGTGAATGTGCTACATATTCTCTTAACCAAAGCAAAGGGCATACTGAAGCACACCTGTGTCTGCCTCTAGGCACAGCAGCTGGTGGTTTCCTCTGAGTCCTCCTCTGACTGTGGATTTGGCGACCTAGGCATTGGTGGGAGGGTTGTGTCCCTTTACCTTGCTGATCTTGCTGCAGCTATTTCTGCAGGATCAGATTGCGTTAGCATAGCATGTACTGTGAAGGCTTGTGTTCGTGTGCATGGATTATATTGCATGGCTCCACCAGATGTATCTAGACACAGGAACCGTGACTTCAGCAGAGCAAATACAAACTGTTTCTGGTTCGAGCGTGTTCCTCATTATGGTGTTCTTCTGTGGCTGTGTGAGCACTTCTGGTGGGTGTCATCAGCCATGGTTCCAGTGTATAGACTTCATCCTCCAGTAAATGGCCATATGGGATGTCCTCCCTAGCAAACCTCTGGTACAGCTGTGAACTGTGCCAGATATGGGGGTCGTGATGACTGTCAGGGTTGCCAGCACACACATTCCAGGTAATTCCCTGGGCATTACCTACGATTTAGCAGTTGCAGTGGTATCCCTTGCGGTTTATGTAGATTCTGCCTTGCTCACCAGGTGGTGCTGTAATGTGTACATAAGTGCATTCTGTGGCACCCAGTACTTCAGAGTAGTGAGCTATACTGTAGAACTGTTGCATATTACTGGTCCTCTTCTCAGAACTATGGGGAAAGCACATGTACTCACTGGCATGTTTGAACGTAACATCCAGGAATTGATGGAAGGAAAATCCTGGATGCTGATGCCCGTGACACACACATAATGTCCCCAGTTGGTCTTTGAAAAGTACCTATAGCTAAGATTTTAAGGGCTACATATTCCTTAGTTTTCACTAGGATGCGTTCCCCTTGGTTGGCCCTGGCTCTGAGTTGAGGGTGGCAGAGCTCAGAGTTCTTGTAATGTGTCCCTGTCCACCCAGTAGTGCTCTACAATCTCCAAGTCATGCAGCATCTGAAACGTTACCCTGGGCCTGAACACTCTTCTTGGCCTAGGCTTCTTGTGTCCAGCACCAGCAACATTGGCTTCAGCCTCTAGCCGATACATAAGGAGAAACGCTGTAGGAGCTCCTAGTGTTGTGTCCAGTAAATTATCCTTGTTTCTACTCCAGTGGTATTGAAGTATTCAGAAAAAAAACAGAACAGAGGCTACATGGATGCTTTATAGCTTGTTAAATAGCTCCACCATGTTGGATTGGTTCATTAAATTGCACCTGCTTAATAGCTGCCCATTACAGCTGCTGCTCACTTGTTAGTGTTCTATGTGCACTTCTGCGCACCTTTGTGCAAATAGATGCAGGCAAAATTGGTGTACTTTCCTCTGTTCCTGTGATATCACACAAACTGGGAGCGCAGTAAGTGAAGGAAAGGTTGCACACCCTGTACTTGGAAACCAGGACCATCTATACTCTAGCCCAACACATACACATGCTGTGAAACCTGCCATTCATTCCTCAGTTTCCCATAATTACACTAAGAGCCACATCTTGCAATGACAAAAATAAAGGTACTTAAAACACAGAGCCAACCAGAGGCAACATACTTTAACAAAAAATTCAGAGGATAAAACAACTTGTTGCATTGGGCGCTGCTTATGTGCACTTTCACCTTTCACAGACATAAATGTACATTTCTTCAAGTGTAACTCGACACTCCCAATATCATGATTTAACTGTTGCTATCCATTAAAAGCAAACGGTGGAAGTGCCTACGTGAACATTCCTACACTGTTAGTATCTTTTGCGATTTTTGCCTTCATTTTTATCTTCACATTGCTGGCAGCCCTGAATCTACACTGTTGGTAACCATGTAGGCAGGGGAACTGAAGCAAAGACCAGTGTTGACACAAGGGAGTGCATTACTTTGCTATACATCTGCACAGAGGAATAGTTTTGAATAAAATTTGACTGTATTCAGTCTGGTATATACTGCATGTACTTACATGACAGTATGAATAGTCTGTTTCATAGGGTTTAACCTTTTAGCTGTCTCCATTTAGTTACGAGTATATTCTTCATGGGAGCGAAGCTGCTTGTAAGTCATGGCACTTAAAAAGGGATTACTGCTTACCCTGTCTAATAATGTGGTGTGTCTGCTGTTGCATGTTAAGGTCGGTTCTGTACAAATCTAATAACTTTTATTTGCTCTTGTTTCCGTGTTGACTCCTTTCTGTAGCTGTATTTGCAAAGTTTTTGAATACATGGGCAACATCAGCAGACTCTGCACAGTTGCTTTACAGCTTGTTGAATTGCTCCACTGTGTTGCTTTGCTTCATTAGCATACAGTTCAGGTACTTGTGCTGTAATTAGCATTTCGTCGAAGTTACCATGTTGCGTGTGTGCACTGCTACACAGTTTCCTAAATCTAAAAATATTTGCGGCCGTGTAAGCATTGTGCGATGCGCAGAGTGTGAAAAATGCCCATGTAGGCTTTATTGCCCCCCCCTTGATGTTTCTGTAAGTATTGTCAGTTTCATACATATCTAACATTAGATGCACAGAGAGCCTGGTAATGTAAGAAATGCTGTATGATTGGGGAGCATATCCGCTTTGTTCGGGTTTACATTAGATCATTTTACAGTGAGGAAAACGCATACTGTGGTGACAAAGTTGAGTTTACAACATAGCTGTCCTTTTAGAGTTCACTTGTGTAACTTCTAAGCTCTCTGGTTTCTGCAGCATTTATTGTGTGCATTTCTATATGATGTGATGCATTGCGCACAGTATGATTTGATGTAATATTGCAGACAGTCTGAACCTTTAGAATGTGTTATTGCATCATATTGTGTGCGAATATTCATTCAAAACTCTATTTACATTTCAGATGAGATTGTTTTTACAGTTACCTAGAGAGAAGCTTGTAGGCTCACGCCATGTGCTATGGGCCTTGTAGCCCATAAGTTTGAGGATGTCATGCATTGAACTTCATAGGTATGTAGGTACTAGGCTATCAGCCCTGGGGACTATATAAGCCTAGCCAAAAAGGTTCCCTGGCTTTCGCCACCCAAGAAAATTATTTTCCAGTACCCCTGTTGAGCAGTACCTCAGAAGTGATCCCCGGGGTGAATTTTCTATTTCCCATCCTGTCAAGATTTTTCTTAAAGAAGGCCACTGAAGATCTTTGCTTGACATGAATGGGTAGTTTGTTCCACAGTATGGGAAGTCTCTGGGACAGGAATCTATCCCTCCAGCATGTTCTGTTTTATTGTGATTACAAGATTTAGGTCCTTGGAGTGTGTGGTACGGAGAGATTTGAATTTCTTTGTGTAGCATGTCCAACAGCTCTGGGTTTGACATAGCTTTGTATGTTAGAGATCGCCTCTGAGTAGGTGATATGTTACGGAGTAGAGCTGGAGCTTTTTGAGACCGTCTGCGTATGGCATCTGTTTGAGGCCGGTAATTTCCTAGTGAGGTATTTCTGTGGCCTTTCCAATTGCAGGTGTCTTGTGAGATACATGCCAAACGAGGCATTGTACTCTAATGGGTCTGATGAGGGATGAGTAGACAGGAACAATGACCTTTTTTCTAGAGGAGAACCCTTTTGTGATGACTTGTGCTACGTAGAAGGATTTCTTGACTACTGTGGCGATGTGGTTATCAAAGGAGATGCTGTGTCCACCTGTATCCTGAGGTCTCATCACACTTTTGGTGTTTAGTGAGCTACCGCCTATGTGGTAGTTCATGGGTACTGAGTTTTTCTCAAAGGGGATGACAATGCACTTCTTAGCACTGAGCTTGAGGCATGACTTTGACACCGAGCGTCTGTCACTGTGAGGCCCTTTTGTAGAATGTCTATCATTAGGTGATTAGATTATGACTCGCAGTTTGCAGTCATCTGCAAACTTTGTTAGCCAAAGACCTTCTGTGTTGGCCTGCACTTCAGAGAAGTAGATGCCGAACAGTTTGCAGTCATCTGCAAACTTTGTTAGCCAAAGACCTTCTGTGTTGGCCTGCACTTCAGAGAAGTAGATGCCGAACAGGACGACGACCCAGGATCAAATCCTGTGGTACTCTACTCGTCACTGGTCTGAAGTCGGACTTTGATTCAGCTACTTTTACTGTGTGGGTTCTGTCAGTGAGCCAGTTGGCCACCCATCTTGTGACATAGGGATCTATGCCCAGTTTAATGAGTATCTATAATTCCAGAGTGGGGGAAAGCAATGGCAAGGTTAAGATAGGCTGTGTGCACTACCTTTCCCTCATCTACACCTGTGGTGAATGCTTCAATCCGGTTTAGTAGACATGATCTACCTTTTACAAACCCAAACTGAGTGGGGTCCATGGTTTGGAGGTTACCTGTGTCGTTTATAAGCTCCAAGGTGATATGTTCCATGGCCTTGCAGACCAAGCTCGTCAGGCTAATGGGGCGGTATTTTCCAGGGTCTGTGGTGGCACCTTCTTTGTGGAGTGGGATAACTGTCGCTGTGCGCCATTCAGTAGGCACATAGCCTGAGGTGAGGCTATGATTGAACGTGGTACTTGGTTGGGGTGCCAGCTCGTTCTGTAGTTTGTGCAGTGTGCAGCCTGGGATGTTGTCCGGTGCCATGGATGCTGTCTTTTTGGCTTTGGAGAGTGCCGTCTGTACTTGTTCATCCATGGTTACAGGGGTTTTGCATTCTTCTGATGTTAAGATGGGCTCTTTGGAGGTTGAGAGGGGGGGTTAAGTTAACAATTGAACCTATCTGCCGGGATATTGGCAATATCTGTTAGTTCTGTATATTTAGTGCCATTGTGCTGTATCTGAGCAAATTTGAGTTTTGATATTGAGATTCTTGACGTAGCTATAGAATGCTTTGTGGTTGTCTTTGGAATCAGTGGCAATTTTATTTTCATAACTGGCTTTGGAGGATTTTATTAGGGATCTCAGCTTCTTACTGAGGCTGACCAAGGAGTTCTCCAATCTTGGGATTTTACTTTTTTTTTTTTTTTTTTGCAACAGCTTCTTCCTTCTGTTGTAGTTTGTTTATGGCAGGGGACCACCAGATTGGCTTCCTTTTTTTGGAGGCTAGTGTCTTGGTTCTTTTGGGGATGGCACGATCCATGCACTCGTGTATGTGCTTGTACAGTGCATTTGTGTAAGATTCAGCAGTCGTACCTCTATTTTCTGTTTGCATGGGTGTTGTGAAATTTGCCACTTCTGTCTTAAGCATGACGTTGTCTTTGGAGTAGTTTTTGACTGTTTCCTTAATGGGTGGTGGCGGTGGGATATGGATGTTTAGGGTGATTAGCTTGTGGTAGAGTCTGACCAGTGAGGACCTCTGGTGTGAAACTCCAGTTGCCCATATTGGTAATGACCAAGTCCAGGATATTGCTGCCCCTGGTGGGGGTGTGGTCAGGCTGATCCAAGGCGTTGGAATTTATGAATTCCGGAAAACTTTGAGTTGGTACAAGAGTACGTTTCCCAGCTGTTGGTGGGGTAGTTGAAATCTCCCATAATTAAAGTATTGAGTTGTACCTTAATATTTTCCAGTATCTTAAATGAAGAGTGGGAATCCTGGGGCATGGTGGGGGATCTGTAGCAAGTTACAATTTGGATTGCGGTCTTTCCCAGTGTTAGTTGCACTTGGGTAATCTCAGATGCATTATGCTGAGCAACTAGCCTGGAGTTGTGGATATCCTTAATGAATATGGACACGCCTCCACTTTTAGTGTTTCGGTCCAGGTTAGGTGGCCAAAAGGTGTGGTATGAATTATAGCCTGGTAATGCAGGGTTGCTCTCTGGAGTCTTGAACCAGGTCTCTTGTCAATGCACAGATGTCAATGTTCTACATTTTAAGGAGTGCCTCGAGTGGGTGCATTTTGAGGTTTAGACTTCTCTTGCATTGAGTAGCATTACCCTCAGATTTTGCATGCTTGTACCTGTTACGGTGCTGAATTTGGCATTTGAGCCTTGCCTAAAAAAGGCACTATAGGGGTGGCAAGAGCTTTAGCCAGTGTCTGGAATGACAGGTGCAGGCCATCTCTGGCAAAGCATCGTGGTCTGTCGATCATGTCGTCCCAGGCAGACAAATACTGGATCCCCTTAGAATGACACCAGAAGTTTAGCCAATTATTGAAGTCAATAATTTTGTCCTTGTACTGTGGTATCATTCTGGGCAATAGCAAGATGCTACTCAGGGCTAGGGTCATACCTGCCTTGGCTACAAGATCTGAGAGCTCCTCCATGTCTCTTTTCATGGACAATGACAGAGTCGTATTTGTACTTGTTGTGGAGTGACCTGAGTGTGTGTTATGTGGCTGATCCTGGTACCCGACAGGCAGCAGACAGTAACTTTCTCCTTGTTTAGCCTGGTGAGTGGGATATCAGTGTGCCTGACTATAGTCACCTATGACTACTGTGTTGGGCATGCCTTATGGGCTGAGGTTGAGTGGCACACTGCTTTTGTGGATTGTGTCATTTGGGTAATGTTGGACTGTGGTGGTGGTGGTTGTCTGCGTTTCAGCTTGGGAGGTCTCTGTTGCTTGGGCAGAGTTGTATTCTGAGCTTCCACGAATGTGGGTGTGCTTTTGTGTGTGTTTTGAAGGACTGTGTTGGGTGTGGCGCAAGTGTTAACCTTCTCCTCTTGATTGTCTAGTCCAGTCTTGGCTGGAGAGAGTTTGGCTTCCAATTTGGCTATACAAGTGCATCTCTCACAGGTTGTGGTGTTGGGTGGTAGGAGAAGTGTTATCTGTGTACATGTAGCAATTGCTACATTTCCCTATGATGCCCAGATTCATCAGGTGGACAGGAGAAAACACCAGGAGCTGACCCATGGACATGCCTGGATAGGTGCTTATTTAAGTACTAGGAACTGTTTTCCTCATGACAAGTGAGAAGTCGAGTGCTGTAGTAATTTGTAGTATTAGTGCTTGCAATGAGTTTTGAGCAAGTGCTGAGCGCAAGGAAACAGTTGAGTGCTGAAACTAAAAAACTTCCTTGTAGCTGTACATCTAGTTCTTAAAGGTGTATAATTGACTGTTATCACTTGGGGTGGTAATTGGAAGGCTAGGGAGAATTTGGACTGCGATTTTAATCCTTACTCACTACAGTTAATTTATTTTTAGTTTGCACTTGTTGCCTTTCTCTACGTAATTGTTTAAACAGGTTTCAAAGGGGATGTTCTTTCTTGGCTGGCAATGTAATCCACAATTCCAGTCTTGAGAGGAGGTATGAAAATGACAGTGGAGAGTTCCTTGAGCTTTCAGGGTAACTTTAGTGTCCAGACTTGTAAATTATTTTATTTTACATTTTTTGACCAGGCTAGTCTAACTGAATATATGTCTATTTTCAGTAGTGGCTCGGAGAGAAAAGCTCCAATATATGCAATAGTATAACGTACAGTATATGCAATAGTAGGAAGTTGCATTAATTTAGATCAGACATAAAAATGTGTACAGAGTCGGCTAGAGAAAAAAAAAACTTAAGGTAACATATTCAGTAAAGAAAAATAAGCAAGATTTGTTATATATAATCAGCCATGGTTACAAGCATACAAACTTATGCTTACAACAGAGTAGAGGGTGAAGAAATTGTTTAGGATATGAGGATTTGCAACCTTTCTAGCTGACTAGGAGCGTTCTGGTGGCCAGTTTGTATAACGATTGCCAGAAGCAGAGAAGTGAAGGGGAAACTCCTGATTGGATATCCCTCTAAGAAATGTGACCTGCACTGAAGGCCTTCCATATGGTGCTGTACTCCTCAAAAGGCAGATTGTATAACTGTACTGACGTTCTTCGACTACATTTGTTTTACCAAAGAAACGAGAACAGCACATAGGTTAACCAGGCAGGATACAAAATGCAAAACAGTAGTAAAAAAAAAAAATTCAAAGTCTGTAAACATTGAAGTGAAATGTAGAGTTTATTCCAAACAGAAAAAAATCACAAAGCTTTCGGGGTCAACCCTTCATCAGTGTGTAAAAAAGATCAAATGCCTTCATTTAAATAGTAAATTCAAATTATAAAACTAATCGTACGACAGTTGTATTAAGCACTTCAGTTTATAGGTTCATAGGTAGGTACTAGGCTGTTGACCCTAGGGCCTATATAAGCCTAGTCAAAAGGTACCCTGGCTTTCGTCACTCAAAATTATTTTCCTGTGCCAGTGTCGAGCAGAGCCACAGAAGAGATCCCCGGGGTGAATTTCCTATCTCCCGTCCAGTCATCAAGATTTTTCTAGGAGTCCTAGTGAGGAGCTTTGTTAGAGAGAAAGTTTGTTCTAGTATGGGAAGTCTCTGGGACAGGAATCTATCCCTCCAGCATGATGTCCTTCAAGGATGCATCTGCAGTCCTTGCATATGGGTTGTCCTGCCTCAGGCAGCCCTTCGGTCGGCTGGATTCCAAAGTCTGGGTCCGGCGTTGGCTGATGTCGCCCCTTCCCCGAAGTCAGAGCGCCTGGGGTATAAGTGTCAGCCGACGCCATCTTCCCCAGTCTTTCTTGCCGCGTGGTGCCCTAAGCAGAAGCAGTTCGCAAGTGCCGGTCGGCCAGCTCCTGTAACTTCAGCTACCGAAGACTTCAAAAAGCTAAGTACCCCGTTGGGACTCTTTCTTGCCTCAGCTGATGTCAGATCAAACGCTTAAAGTTAATAATTGCTTGACTTGTGGGAAACAAATACCTCATAAGGATTTCCATTCCTACTGCCTCCCCTGCCTAGGCCCAGACCATGACGTCTCGGCCTGTACTGCCTGTGCCTCCTTTAATCAACGCACTCTTGGGCGTCGGTCGGAGTTTGCAGAGGAATTTTTTGGGGCTAGTTTCTCTTATAAAATGCCGTCGGAGACTCCGACTTCTCATTTAACCAAGAAACGGAAGGACACGGACCGACACACGCAGACCGCGGTTTCGGCTGAAACTGCTCCTAGGCCTGCCACGAGTGTCTGCTGAAACAGAGTCCTTGGTACTTTCGTCCGTAGAAACCGCTCAACCGTCAGCCTCGGTCCCGGAGGCCTTTTCTGAGTCGGTTATAGAATTACCCTCGGAAACCGGTGTTCAGGAACCTACCGACACCATTCCCCTAGACAAAACTACTCCAGCACGTGGGGCAGCTAGGCCCCCTGCATCCATGTCCATAAAAGCTTTCACTAGGGCTAAAGCTGCTAAGCAACAAAAAACTCTGCCTCCCAAGTCTATTTCTCAGGGATCCACTACAGGTTCTCAGATACTAAGTTTGGCTGAGGACCTTATTTCCTTAATTAGGGGCTCTCAGCCTCATCTGGACAGGGGCTCTCAACCCCCACTAGACAAAAGGCCCAGGGTTGAGTCTGCTGAACCTCAGTCCTCTGATGAGGCCTCTGATGGCTCTGCTCTATCAGACTACCAGGAGGATGCCTTCCCGGCCTACGAGGATTCTGATGCAGAGGAATCTATTCCCTCTGCCTCCCCTCCTGAAGAGCTGTCCTTTGGGGAGACCCTTCACTCCATGAGAGCATTTCCAATGGCAGGGCCAGGAATTCTCCGATTCCAGGAAGAGATTAAGGACTTTTCTTCATTTACCTCAGCATAGACCTTTGGCTATCCCTCCTGTTTTAAGTGTCATTGATGATGTGTATTCTGAGTCTAGCACTACCCCTGACACCCTTCCTCCGGCTCCTGTTAAACCCGATAGGTACTACAGGGTCCCGGACTCGCATCATTTCCTTTACAAGGCCCACTCTGCTGGCCCAGAAACCCTTTCCCAGGGTCCTAAAGGGGTTGCAGCTGCCACTACTAAAAATCCACTCCCCTCTGAAAGGGAGTCCAGGGCTTTAGAGAGATGGGGTAAAAAAGTGTACACTTCTTACACTCTGTCTATGAGGGCTTTAAATTGTCAATTTCATATGATACAGTACCAAGAGTATTTGTTAGATGAATTGCAGAAAAAACTGTCTTCGCCTGAACCCCTAGATCGTAAGTCACTTCAGGATCTTGTACATAATTCACAACAGGTTAGCAACCATTTCTTGCAGTGTGGTTATGATGCATTGGAAGCTTCATGTAGGTCAGCAATGACAGGTGCAGTCATACGTAGACATGCGTGTCTGAAGGAACAATCTCTGCCAGATCATGTTAAGGCTAAGCTTCTGGATGCTCCACTGGAAAAGCAAAAGTTATTTGGCTCCACTGCTCAAGAGGTCTTAAAGAAATTTGAGGAAAAGGCAAAATCTGTACAAACAGTCAAAGATTTCCTCCAGGTACAACCACCAAGATTCAGCAGAAATTGGCCTTCTAAGAATTGGTCCTTTCCAGAAGAGAGATTTCAAAGAGGCAAGAACAGGCGTGCCAGAGGTAGAGGGCAAGCTAGAGGCTCCTACAGAGGACGTCAGTGGCAGCCTCCTAACCAGAGAGAGGTAGTGCAGGTCCAACAACTGCTGCACAAGGACAGACTCGATGACTTCACCTTGACCCCGCCAACCAGGGCTCAATTAGAAGCACCTTTGGGTGGAAAGTTGTCTTTATTCTCAAGAAATTGGCACAGTATTACAAGGGACAAATGGACACTGCAAATAGACAAAGGATACAGGTTCCATTTCCATACATTACCAGAAAGAAAGGGAATGCCAAACCTGCCACCAAATCAGAGGGCAGAGGCTTTGAAACAAATTGCCAACCTATTGCAAATGAAAGCTATAGAAAAGGTTCCTCTCGCAGAACAAGGACAAGGATTTTATTCCAGACTATTCCTTGTCCCAATAAAAGAAAAACAATGGAGGCCTATTCTTGATTTGTCCGTACTGAATACTTATCTCATTGTGCCAAAATTCAAAATGCTGACCCTACAGCAACTCCTTCCCATGCTGGGCAAGGGGTCTTGGCTGGTAACTCTAGACCTCAAGGAGGCATACCTACATGTCCCTATCAGACAAAGTTGCAGAAGACACCTCAGATTTCTTGCAGGTTCAGAGCATTATCAATTCTCAGCATTGCCCTTTAGCTTATCTACTGCGCCCAGAGTATTCACGAAATGCCTGGCATCAGTAATTGCACACTGCTGACTTCAGGGGATTCAAATATACCCGTATCTGGACGACTGCCTTATACAAGCGGACAGCCAACAAACCTTGAAAAAACATTTGAATTATGCCATCCGGCTACTACAGGCCTTGGGATACAGTCAACATTCACAAGTCAAGATTTGTGCCATCCCAAAGAATAACTTTTCTGGGTGCGGAACTAGATACAACCACCCAAATGGCTTTTCTCACAGAAGAAAAACAGACAACTACTGGATTACTTCAAAAATCTAACTAAAACTCAGATGACTGCAAGGAAAATCCTGCAGGCCCTGGGTTACATGGCATCGTGCATTCTTCTGATTCCACAAGCAAGGCTGCATATGAGAAAACTACAATGGTACCTAAGGAGTTTATGGTCTCAGCACAATCACAGCCTAGAAGCTTTGATACCACTCATTCCATGCCTTCAAAAGGAATTCCTCTGTTGGGCCCAAGCAAGCCAGGCAAACAGGGGCCTGCCTTTCAGCAAACCAGTAACCAGCCAAACCATTACCTCGGACGCTTCAGAACATGGATTGGGGAGCACATATGGAGGACAGATGCATCCAAGGTCTATGGTCTCAGAAAGAATTGTGCATGCACATAAACCAAAAGGAAATGCTGGCAGTGATTCATGCAATCGAGGCCTTCAAGCTCTTTCTACATCAAGGCCACCTGCTAATAAGGACAGACAATACCACAGTTATGTGGTACATAAACAAGCAAGGAGGTACCCATTCCTACCCTCTTTGCAGACTAGCAATGAATCTTTGGGAACTTTCCCTAAAACTCAATATAGAGCTGCAATCCCAGTTTGTGCCAGGAAAAGACAATATACTGGCGGACAGCCTAAGCAGAAATACCATGGACCCACACGAATGGATGCTGCACCCAGACATCTTCCTTCAGATAACACAATCATGGGGGAGGCCGGACATGGATCTTTTTTCCTCCCACCACAATCAGCTGAAGAAATTCTGTACAAGGACATACCACCCACAAGCATGGAAAGTGGACGCCCTCTCTCAGTTGGAATACTCTAACAGTGTATGCATTTCCACCACTCCCACTAATGACCAAGGTCTTACTGAAAATCAAGACAGAGCAGCCAAAAGTGATTCTAATAGCCCCGGACTGGCCAAGGCAGCACTGGTACCCACTGTTACGGAGCCTGTCACACATGAAACCGTGGCCTCTACCACTATGGACACTCCTCCTGACACAGCACAATTACAAAACTCTGCACTCCAGCCTGAAAACCCTGCAGCTGACAGCCTGGAGAATACCTTGACTCCTCACCAGGAAAAGCTATCCAAGAGAGTGAAGGATATCATCATGGAAGCTCGCAGACCTTCCACGAGAAAGACATATTCAGCAAAATGGAAAAGATTCCACACTTGGAGCACCGCAAAGGGCCTAGATGCCATAGTGGATGAGCATGGCACATATCCTGGAATACTTGGCAGATATGCTCCATAATGGCCTTTCTTACTCTTCCATAAAAATTCATGCTTCAGCAATTTCAGCAGAATACAATACTGATCCACCTGTCTTCTCTCATCCTCTCCTAAGGCAGTTTCTAAGAGGAATTAAAAACCTCAATCCTCCAAGAAAAACCACCAGTGCCTACATGGGACCTTAACTTTATGTTGGAAAAGTTGACTTTACCTCTCTTTGAACCAGCAGCATCTTCAGAGTTACAGTTCCTGTCTTGGAAGACTGCCTTCCTTCTGGCCATAACCTCAGCAAGAAGAGTATCTGAATTGCAGGCACTCATGGCAGTACAACCATTTCTTATTTTTCATCAGGACAGAGTCTCCTTGAGAACCAATCCTTCATTCATGCCAAAGGTGGTATCCAGGGTTTCATTGGACCAAGCTATTCACCTGCCTGCCTACCTTCTTTCCAAACCCACAAAACAAGGGAGAGAAACTTCTGCATACCCTGGACATTCACAGATAGTTACGCTACTACTTGGACAGAACTAAGACTTTCAGAAAAACTGACCAGCTGTTGGTAGCATATGCTGCAGGCATTCAAGGAAAAGCAATTTGCAAACAATTTCAAAATGGATAGGAAATTGCATTCGATTATGCTATTCTTATGGAAAAGCTGTGCCAGCTAGCATCAAACCTCATTCCACCAGAGCTACAGCCACCTCCATAGCCTTCTTAAGAGGGGTGGCTACCAAGGACATTTTAGAAGCTGCTACATGGAGCTCCGTGCATACATTTTCCAAGCATTACAATTTACCCTTATATTCCAGATCCAGGGCAGGCTTTGCTACGGCAATCCTGCAGGGCATTCTAGCTACACCATCATTTTCTTAGAGCCTGCCACCCCCAGCTTGGCTATGGTATTCTACCCATATGTAGGGACTGCAGATGCATCCTTGAAGGACATAGTACAGTTTTGTACCTACCATAAATGTAGATGTCTGATAGGTATGAGGTTTACCCTCCCTCCTTCCTCTCTGTGGTACTTCTTGGGTACTTATCCCTCTTATAGCTAGCTGGGGTTATCTATTATGGTGTATTTGTTTTATGTTACTGTGCATGTTTGCAATATTTTGTATTTCTACCAAATTTAGCCTTCCTTAGAGGGCACCTGGCATCTGGGGCAAGAAAAACTGAGGAAGATGGCATCGGCTGACACTTATACCCCAGGCACTCTGACATCGGGGAAGGGGCAACATCAGCCGACGCCGGACCCAGACTTTGGAATCCGGCCGACCGAAGGGCTGCCTGAGGCAGGACAACCCATATGTAAGGACTGCAGATGCATACCTATCGGACATCTACATTTATGGTAGGTACAAAACTGTACTTTCTGTTTATTGTGGTGACAAGGTTTAGGTCCCTAGAGCGTGTAGCTCGTAGGGATTTGGATTTCTTTAAGTGGAGCATGTCTAAAAGCTCTGGGTTTGACATAGCTTTGTGCGTTAGGCAGAGATTGCTTCTGAGTAGGTGATATGCGACGGAGTAAAGCTGCAGTTTTTTGAGACAGTCTGCGTAGGGCATCTGTTTGAGGCCGGTAATCCTCTTTGTGAGGTTTTTCTGCGGCCTTTTCAGTTGTAGATGTCTTGTGAGGTACATACCAAAAGGGGCATTGTACTCTATCATGTGTCTGAGTGACGAGTAGAGGGAAAAACGGTAACCTCTTTTCCTGGATGAGAAACCTTTTGTGATGTGTGCCACATAAGATTTCCTGACTACTGTGGCGATGTGATTATCAAAGGAGAGACTACTGTCCACCTGTGTCCCAAGGTCTCTTGTCACACTTTCAGTGATAAGTAGACTACCGTCTATGTGGTAGTTTATGGGTACAGAGCTTTTACCAAAAGGGATGACGGTGCACTTTTTGGCATTGAGCTTGAGGCCATGGCTTTGACACCAGGCATCTGTCTCAGTGAGGCCCTTTTGTAGGATGTCCACATCTTTTGGAGTTTTGATTATGGCTCCTAGTTTGCAGTCATCTGCGAACTTCGTTAGCCAAAGACCTTCTGTATTAGCCTGTACTTCAAAGAAGTAGATACCAAAATGGAGAGGACCCAGGACTGAACCCTGTGGTACTCCACTTGTTACTGGTCTGAAGTTGGATTTGGAGTCTGCTACTTTCACAGTGTGAGTTGTCAGTGAGCTAGTTGGCAACCCATCTTGTGACATAGGGTAGTTTAGTGAGTTGATCTATAATTCCAGAGTGGGGGATGGTGTTGAAAGCCTTGGCGAGATCTAGATAGGCTATGTCAACCACCTTTCCCTCATCTACACCTTTGGTGACTTTAAGCAATCAGGTTTAGGAGACATAATCTGCCTTTTACAAACCCGAACTGGGTGAGGACCTGAATTTGGAGATTACCAATGTCATTGTTTACAAGTTCCATAGCCCTGCAGACCGGGCTCGTTAGGCTAAATGGGGTGGTAGTTTCCAGGGTCTGTTGGCTTTCCTTTTGTGGAGTGGGATAACCATCGCTGTGTGCCATTCAGTGGGCACATAGCTTGAGGTGAGGCTATGATTGAACATGGTACTGAGGTGGGGTGCCAGTTCGTTTCATAGTTCATGTAAGAACACAGCCTGGGATGTTGTCAGGTCTCATGGATGCTGTGTTCTTGGCCTTGGATAGTGTTTTTTTACCTGTGCAGCTGTGATTACAGGAACTTTGCATTCTTCTTGTATAGAGATGGACCCTTTAGGGGATGACGTGAGGGTAAAGTTTCTCTGGTACTATCCTCTATCATAGGTTAGTACTAAGCTAACTGCCCTTGCGAGCAATTGTAAGCCTAGCCAGTTATCGCTTGTGAGACTCAAACCCTGCACCTTGTGTTTAGAAGGCAAGTACCTTAACCATTAGGCCACCCTCCCATCAAATTAATAGTCTGTTAGGTTCAGTGCTAACTTTAGAAACTGAAAGTATCTGCCAGGATGTTGGCAATATCTGTTGGTTCTGTATATTTAATGCTGTTGTGCTGTAACTCAGAGCAGATCTGAGTGTTGCCATTGAGATTTTTGACATAGCTATAGAATGCTTTGTGGTTGTCTTTAAAGTCAGTGGCGAGTTTGTTTTCATAACTAGCTTTGGAGGATTTTATGAGGGATCTCAGCTTCTTACTGAGGCTGACCAGGGAGGTTCTTCAATCATGGGATTTTACTCGGGATTGCACGATCCATGCACTCGTAAGTGCTTATAAAGTGTATTTGTGTAGGATTCAGCTGTCATACCTCTATTGTCCGTCAGCATGAGTGTCGTGAAGTTTTCCACTTCTGTCTTAAGCATGAAGTTGGCTTTGAAGTTGGCTATGGAGAAGTGTTTTACTGTAGTTTCCCTAATTGGGGTTGGGGGAAGGATGTGGATGTCTGTGATTTAGCTTGTGGTCAGATCTGACCAACGAGGAATTGACCTCTGGTGTGGAGCACCGTTGCCCATGTTTGTAATCACCAGGCCTAGGATATTGCTGCCCCTGGTGGGGGTGTGGATAAATTGATCCAAGGCATTGGAATTTATGAATTCCAGAAAACGTTGAGCACGAGAGTTGGTACATGAGTAATTTTCCCCAGTTAATTGTGGGGTAGTTGAAATCACCCATTATTAGTGTGTTAGGTTGTACCCTAATATTTTCCAGTGTATCAAGAAATGAAGAGTGGGAATCCTGGGGCATGGTGGAGAATCTGTAGCAAGCTACAATTTGGATTGCGTGTTTGACCATAGTTAGTTGCACTTGGATAATCTCGGATGCATTATGCTGAGCAACTAGCTTGGAGGTGTGGATATCCTTAATGAATTTGGACACGCCTCCGTCTTTAGTGTTTCGGTCCAGGTTAGGTAGCTGAAAGGTGTGGTATGAATTATAGCGTGGTAATGCAGGGGTACTCTCTGGAGCCTTGAACCAGGTCTCTGTCACCGCATGATGTCGATGTTTTCCATTTTAAGGAGTGCCTCGGGTGAGTACATTTTGAGGTTAGAGGCTTAGCCAGTATCCGGAATCCCAGGAGCGACAGGTGCAGGCCATCTATGGCAAAGCATCGTGGTTTGTCAATCATGTCTTCCCAGGGAGACAGATACTGGATCCCCTTAGAATGATATCAGAAGCTTAGTCAATTGTTGAAGTCAATCATTTTGTCCTTGTACTGTGGTATCATTCTGGGTGATGGCAGGATGCTACTCAGAGCTAGGGTCATACCTGGGCTACAAGATCGGACAGCTTCTCCATGTCCCTTTTCATGTAGTCCAGGAAGGTACGTCTCAGGTCATTCACGTCAACATGGACAATGACAGTCATATTTGTATTTGTTCTGGAGTGACCTGAGTGCATGCATTATGTGGCGGATCCTGCACCCGACAGGCAGATGACAGTAACCCTGGTGAGTGGAACATCGGTGTGCCCGACTATAGAGTCACCTATGAATAGAGTGTTTGGTACATTGTTATGCCTTATGGGCTGTGGTTGAGTGGCACACTGAATTTGTGGGCTATGTGTCATTTGGGTTGTGTTGAGGGGAGGAGGTTGATTGTGTGTCTGCTTTGGAGGTCCCTATTGCTTGGGCAGGTTTTTACCTAGATTCTCCGTGAATGTAGGTCTGTGTTGTGTTTCTGTGTGTGTGTGTTTTGGTGGTGTAGGTTTTGAGGGACTATGTGCTGAGTGTGGTGTGGTGCAAGTTTTTACCTTCTCTTGACTGTCTAGTCCAGTCTTAGGTGAAGAGAGCTTTGCTTCCAGTTTGGCTATGTAAGTGCATCTCTCACAGGTTGTAGTGTTGGGTGGTAGGAGGAGAGGGTTGTCTGTGTACATGAAGCAATTGCTGCAATGTCCCAAGATGCCCAGATTCATCAGGTAGGCAGGAGAAAACACCGGGAGCTGACCCTTAGACATGCCTGGATAGGTGCTTATTTGTTAAGTACTAGAAACTGTTTTCCTCTAGACAGTGAGGAAAGTTGAGTGCTGTAGTAATTTGTAGCTTATTTAGTGCTTACAATAAGTCCTGAACAAGTGCTGAGCTCAAAGAAACAGACTTGAGTGCTGAAACTAAAAATCTGGCTAGTTCTAAGAAACAAAATTATAGACTACCCACAGGAAAGGCAGGAAACAAGCTTAAAAATGTATTTATTTTTAATGGAAAGAGAGAAAGGAGGAGCAGAAACTAAGCCGATTGGCCTTCTCAAATGTTCTCCCTGTATTAGGTAGAATGAGGTAATGACACTAGACTGGGAGGAGGGTCCCAGATCAAATTTACAGTAGGGGTGGGCAACAGCAAAGTCACCAACTATAAAAACAGCATACCAGTAGAGGGAGGGTGAGGAAACCAAACTTCAGAAATGTTTCTCACAGCAGCAAAGCAACAGTGAGCCTTCAAATGAAAGTTTTAAACAGCTAAAGGAGCCTCTACAGAAAGCTTTTAACTGCAAACAAGTTATCCGAATCAAACAACCCAACAGATGCTTAATAAAAGTGGACAATTTCCGGTTAATACCTCACACACAGTGAAACTAGCTAGAAAATATACAGTAGAAAGTGCTATAAACAACTCGGAAAAAATAAGCCAAAAAACAGGATACTTAATGTTATATATTATAGATCCGAGTTTGCTCAGTGTCCTTCCTTCGATTAGCTTGGTGTGAAATGGCAGAAACACTCAAACTTAACTTCTTGGGTAACAAAGTTGACACCTGAGACCACTTTAAAAAAAAAGGTGCCCTCAGTCAGCCAATGACCTTAAACAATTCTCTCTCACTGAAATGCCTGATGGCTTTGGCTAAACCAAGATGTCCTTAAACACGTGCTCAGACACACAGCCTCCACAAACACTAGGCCCAAACAGAAGCCTGAATATGGACAATGCTACAAATATCCACACTACTTGGAAACTGCGGAAATGTTTCTCAGCAGAAAAGCAGCAGTGAGCCTTTAAATGAAAGTTTTCAACAGCTAAAGGAGCCTCTAGATAAAGCTTTTAACTACAAACAAGTTATCAGAATCAAACAGCCCAACAGATGCTTAATAAAAGTGGACAATTTCTAGTTAATACCTCACACACAGTGAAACTAGGTAGAAAAATATACAGTAGACAAAGTGCTATAAACAATTTGAAAAAAATAAGCAAAAAACAGGATACTTAATGTTATACATTATAGATCAGAGTTTGCTCAGTGTCCTTTAAGGACACACATACATGTCAAATGTTATTGAAAGTCGGTATAGCCGTCAAAATAAACATTTATCTAAGACCCATCCACACAAGATGTTATTTCAAAGTTAACTGTCTTCTTTTTAGAATAGGTTTAATGCTTACAGCTGTATTTAAACCTGGAAAATTTGCTTCTAAAAGTGTGATACATGAATGTTCACATACTTCTAACTCATTGATTCCCCCTTTATTCTACTATCTGATGTCAACCACGCTAAATGTATGTATACTTCCCTTCTCCCTCATATGCTTGCCCAGAGGATTAATTGCTACCTCTCTTTGTATTTCAGATTTGTGTTCAGTAATTCTGTCTTTCAACTTTCTTGTGCATTTCCCTGTGTAGAATGCTTGACGCACCTTACAGCATGCCATATGCACAATGCCAGTGGTATTACAAGTCGCACAACACCTGAAAGTACATGGGCCAGATTCATGATGGCTTGCACGGAGTCTGAGTAGTGTAAGACGTCAGTCAGGCAATATGTCTGCCGAGCGATTCAGCAATAGCCGACAGGGGCGTGCATGAGAGATCCTAAAACTACTCTTGCACGGACAGTGTTGTGGTATGCAAAATACCTCATTTGCTGCTGAAATGTGTGCAAATGAGGTAAATTTGTGATCCAGGAACAACTAACCTGTCCGTGGAAGAGCAGTGTTTGCAGAAATGTACTCCGTTGGTAATGGAGTACCGTTCTGCAAATAGCTAAACTGAGCTATGACTGCTCCAAATAAAGGATGCATCCAGTTGAGGAAGCATGCCAATGGCCAAATATAAGGCCACTGGCATTTTTATAGGTTGAAAATTAATAAAAATATTTTTTTCTCCGATCTCTGATGTTTAAGCATAGCGCAGTGCCGCGCAAACGTGCAGCACTTTAAAAACCAGAAAATTAAAAAATAGCCAAACAGGCATTTTTAACAAAAAGCTTATTCTGCCATGCAGGTGAATGGCAGGCTGAAGGCAACATGGCTACTTAGTAGTGGTTGCTAAGGGGGGAAGCTCAGTTTGAGAGATGTAACCAAGCATTAGTAGGCAATCCTATGCAGATGAGGATAAAGATAGTGAATCCCCATTTCCCTTGCATGTGAACCATGTCCCTAGAGTGTAAATGTAGGAGTAGGAGAGTAGTAGAGTAGAAGATAAGTGACATCATGAGGGGGTATGTATGAAAAACTGTAAGCTTATTGTAGCAGAGTGGCTTGTGTTTGCTCTGAGTTGCTCAAAATTGGAAGAGGCGCATCTACTGTTGTCCTAGCTGAAACCCAGAAACCAAAGGTGTACACTGTGGATATATCTGAAACTTCTTGCAAACGTGTTTACACAGTGTGCGTTTGCGAGCCTTTAAGCCCGTGTAAGCTTGTGTGCGCGGGTTTGCGCTTGTTTGTGTGGCGCTGCCCCTTGTGGAAACAAAGGGAAAAGGAAGGAAAAGAAGTAGTAGGAAGTTAACCAAGGAGAAGTAGCAGAGCTGCCAGGTGAAATTAATCAGAATCTGCCAATTACACAGGCAGTACACTAGCCTAGCCCAGCCCAGCACCTAAAACTATGCAAACAACATTCCCCCATGTTTTTCTCAAGAACACTGCAGTATACAAAGAGTGAAAACTTAAAAAGCTTAACTCGGACAAAAAATGTTAGGGGCTGCCATTGCTATCATAAGCCAACATGTGCAAGATGCTGAGGGTGGTGCCATTGCGAATGCTGCTGAGCAACCCACATTGAGGAGTCTGAGAAGAGTTTACAGACCCAGGGTAACCTACCAGGGGCTACATGAGCTGGTGATAGTGGAGCGCTATAGAGTGGACAGAGTCCTCCTGCAGCAAATTGTTGAGCTGTGCAGGCCATGCCTCACACAACCAACAGAGGGGAACCCATCCCAGTGGAAACCAAGGTATGTGTTGGCCTAAGAATACTAGCAACAGGTACCTTCAAGAGACCAACTGGTGATATGGGGATTTCACAGGTATCAGCATCCAGGGTACTGCACCAGTTCCTGAATGCCATGTCAGCACATGTCGGTGATAATGTACATTTCCCCAATTCCCGTGAGGCATTGCCAGCAATATGCGTCTTTTCCAGCAAATAGTGGAATACCCTGAGGTAGTGGGTGCAATAGACTGCACGCACATACACATCAAAGCACCACACGGTGAGCGGGGTAGGGCCTATATCAACCACAAGGGCTTCTCCTCCAACTGCCAGGTCGTGTGCGATGCTCAGGGCATAATACTGAATGTGTGTGCTGGCTGCCCTGGAAGCTACCACAATTCTCACATCTGGCATCTGACACAGCTGTACTAGAGATTTGCCAATGGGGACATCCCTGACTGTCACCTAGTGGGGGGGATGCTGGATATGCACTGGAGCCGTGGCTGATGGCACCCATCAGAAATGCACACACACCTGAACAAGGACTCCATAATGAGGCACACGCACAAACACTAACAGCCAGATTCAGGAAGGCTTACACGGAGTTCAAGAGTAGTGTAAGCCTCCGTGTAAGCCTCCCGATTCAGGAACAGCCCAAATCTCCGTGTAAGAGACAGCTAACACGTCTCTTACACGGACTGGGCGTGGAAATGCTCAATACCTCATTTGCAGCTTAAAGATATGCAAATGAGGTATTTGAGCGATCCACGAAGCCGAAACCAGTCCGTGTAACGGACGTGTTAGCTGCAGAAATGTACTCTGCTGACAACTGAGTACATTTCTGCAAAATTAAAAACGGAGCTATGTCAGCTCCAAATAAAGGGTGCATATGTTTCATTAAGCATGCCAATGGCCAAATATGTGGCCATTGGCATGAAAAACGGTTGCAAAAATAAGTTATATAACTTTTTTTTTTTCCACGGGATTTCTGGGTTTAACTGCAGCGCACACCAGCAAACGGGTGCGCTACCTAAAACTAAAACCGAAGCTTATAAGCCCACAATTGTGGGATTTATGTATTACATGGAATGTCAATGGAGGGACTTGCAGACCAAAAACAATATGGCCTCCGTTTAGTGGTTGTCAAGGGGGGGAAGCTCCGTGTAAGACATGTAACTAAGCATTACTAGGCAATCCTATGTAAATGAGGGTTACAATACTGAATCACACTGCCACATAGGTAATGAGCACTTTCTGAGTAGTGTAAGAGTTAGAGAAGGGGGAGGAACAGAGTAAGAGGTAGGTGACATCACGGGGGGGAAGGATAGTAATAAATGTACCAGATTGGAGGGCAATGTAAGGTAACAGATGACAGACAGACATCAGGGAGGGAGGTGTGTCCCAACAGAACACTAGGAAAGTCAAGAAGTTGAGGGTATACGCTATCCCTACACTCGGTTTCTTGAAATACGTGCATGCGCGCGTGTAAGGCCGGTTCAACATGTGGGAGCGTGTTGCAAACCATTTACAACGGTTTGCGCGAGCGTGCACGTGTTTAAAGCAGTGTGTGCGCATTTTAACATGAATCAGCCAAGCTCACACCGTGTAAGGATGTGTGCGCGCGTGTAACACTGTGTAGAGATGTGTGCGCGCGTTTAAGTGACTGAGCACGTTTAAGCTGGTGTGCACATTGCTCCTCCTCAGGAAACAGAGAGGAAACAGGAAACAACTAAAATACAGGGAAACTGCCAGAAGATACTGCTGGAGTTAATTGGTGGAAACAATTAGAAGCAGGCAATTACACAGGCAGACTAGAAGCCCAACCCAGCACTTAAAACACTGCAAAGAGCAGTGCAGGCTGTTTCTCACAAGAGATACTGCCAGAAACTAAGCTATCAGAATTGAAAACTGAAAAAAGCTGAACTCAGAGCAGAAATGCTAGGGGCTGCAATAGCTATTATAATCAGGCATAGGCGAATTGCTGAGGGTGGTGACTATGCAGATGCTGACAGACAACCCAGAGTGAGGAGAAGGAGAAGAGTATACAGGCCCAGGGTCACCTACCATGGGTTACATGAGCTGGAGATAGAGCGCTACAGAGTGGACAGAGACCTTCTGCAGCAGATTGTTGAGCTGTGCAGGCCACATCTCACACACAGAACCAACAGAGGGGAACCCATCCCAGTGGAAACCAAGGTATGTGTTGGCCTAAGAATACTAGCAACAGGTACCTTCCAGAGACCAACTGGTGATATGATGGGGATATCATAGGCATCAGCCTCCAGAGTACTGCACCAGTTCCTGGATGCCATGTCAGCACATGTCAGTGATCATATATATGTCCCTAATGACCGTGAGGTTGTGGCCAGCAATATGCGTCTCTTCCAGCAAATAGCGGGATACCCTGAGGTGCTGGGTGCAATAGACTGCACGCACATACGCATCAAAGCACCAGCCGGTGAGCGGGTAGAGCCTACATTAACCGCAAGGGATACCCTCCATCAACTGCCAGGTCGTGTGTGATGCCCAGGGCATAATAATGAATGTGTGTGCTGGCTGCCCTGGGAGCTACCACGATTCCCATATCTGGCATCTGACGCAGCTGTACCAATCATTTGCCAATGGGGACTTCCCACACGGACACCTAGTGGGGGATGCAGGTTATGCACTTGAGCCGTGGCTGATGACACCCATCAGAAATGCACACACCTGAACAGGAACGCCATAATGAGGCACACGCACAAACACGTAATGTCATAGAGCGTGTGTTTGGGCTGCTCAAGTCACGGTTCCAGTGTCTGGACACATCTGGTGGAGCCTTGCAGTACACACCAATTACATGTACCCAAATGATCATGATATGTGCTATGCTACATAATATGATCCTGCGGAAACAGCTGCAGCAGGACCAGCACAGGGCTGGGCCAAACATCCCCCCACCATTGCCAAGGCCACCACAGGCAGGGGGTGACTCGGAGGAGGAACAACCTGACCTTGTCCCAGTAGGCAGAAGGAGGCGTGCCCAGTATGCCCTGGCCTTGGCAAAGAGGCAACGCATAGCGCATACACTTGGTCAGTAGGAACACTGGATCTGATACCCGCTCTGACTCAACTCATACAGTAACAGGGATGCCTAACATGACACAACCTGCTTCCAAACATGTACAGGGAGTGTAGTATGTGCATCTGACAGAGGCGGCCCTGCAGCACCACCTGAGGCATGAATGCCATGTGTTAAGTAATGTAATATCATGTACCATATGCACACCTGAGGACCCCAACTAACATCCACCCTCAACAATCATAAACCACAAAAACACAAACCCACCTCATGGGTACCACAAGGGATAGGAACCTAGATGTAATGCTACCCAATGCCAGAAGTATAAACATCAAGATGCGTGCAGTGTAAACACACAGTATAGAGAATGTAGATATCAGTGCTGTAATAGAAAACAGGGTCAAAGCCCACATCAGCACCCTGACACTACCAGGTCACACCTCATACAGTGATGTACATGTGCAAAAACATGGAACAAGATAAAAATGAGGGTGACTAGCAATAAATGGCATGGATAACCACACACCCATGTTTGTACCACAACAAGAAGCAACATGGAATAGCCATGGTCAAAAACCAATGGCTAAAACTGACTACTACTATATAGCTTGCTGCAGACCACTGTCCTAATAGCAGGAACTGCCCCAGGCCTATGTTCATAGGTTCATAGGTTCATACTAGGCTATCTGCCCTAGGGCATTTATAAGCCTAGCCCAGAGTTTTGTGGCTTCTGCCACCCCTTCAATTTGATGGATAATATGCCCATTATTTTGCTGTGCCTCTGTCAAGCAGTGATACTGAGGTTATCCCTGGGGTATACCTGCAATCTCCCATCCATTGGTCAAGATCTCACTTGAACAAAGCCAGTGAGGTGCTCAGCCTCACATGTACCAGGATGTTGTTCCACAGCATAGGGACTCTCTGGGTGATGAATCTGTCCCTCCAGCACATCCTATTAATATCTGTGTTGAGGTTTAAGTCTCCTGCCCTTGTAGTTCTGATGGATGTAGAGGTCTTGAGGTGAAGCATGTTCATTAATTCTGGGATGGACATAGCCTTGTATGTCAGGCACAGGTCACCTCTGAGCAGACGGTAAGCGACTGAATACAGCTGGAATTCCTTCAGTCGGGCAGCATAAGAAATATGTTTGAGACCCTTTCACCTCCTGTTGAGGAATTTGTGGGCCCATCCAATTGCTGCAGGTGTTGGGCCAGATACATTCTGAATGGGGCATTGTATGCAATCATTGGTCTGATGAGTGATGAGTACAGGGGAACAATGACCTCCCTTGATCTAGATGTGAATCCCTGCATGATGAGGTGGCCAAAAGGTTACTGTCAACCTGGGTGCCCAGGTCCCTGATAACCTCCTCTGTGCTTAGAGGATTGCCACCTAGATGGGAACTAGTGGTAACCTTGTTCTTCCTGAAGGGTATGGCTATGCATTGTTTAGTGCTTAATGTAAGGCCATAGCTCTGGCACCAGTTATCCGTGTCTATGAGACCCTTCTGAAGGATGTCTGTCAGATGGGTTTCCAACTATGCTTCCCAGTTTGCAGTCATCTTCAAACTTTGTCAGCCATAATCCTCCTGTGTTTGCTCGTACTTCTGAAAAGTAGATGCTGAACAAATGTGGGCCCAGGACTGAGCCCTGTGGGACACCACTTGTGACAGCTCTGGAGTGTGACATGGCAACAGCAACTTTGACCCCGTGTGTTCCGTCACTTAGCCAGTTTGCAACCCATGCTGTGATGTATGGGTTCACAATTAAGCTGGTGATGTTTTCAATGATACCTGAGTGGGGTATTGTCGAAAGCCTTTGCCAGGTCAAGGTAGGCTGTGTGGACTGCCTTGCCCACGTCAATGGCCTGGGTGACTGTCTTGAAAAAGTCAACCAAGTTTAAAAGGCATGATCTGCCCTTGACAAAGCCAAACTGGATTGGATCCAATGTCTGCAGGTCCCCTATGTCTTCATTTATAATTCCCATTATGATCCTCTCCATAGCTTAGAACAGGCTTGTCAAGCTGATGGGATGGTAGTTTCCGGGGTTGGTGGAGGCACCTCCTTTGTGAAGTGGGTCCACCATTGCCGTATGCCACTCCTTGGGCACATATCCTGAGGTGAGGCTAAGATTAAACAGCTGCCCTAACTGCGGGTGTAATTACTCATTGAGTTCATGGAGCACACAACTGGGGACACCATCTGGTCCCATGGATAAAGTGTTTTCCGCCTTCGATAGAGCAGTTCCCACCCCAGCATTGGAGATGTTTGGGGGGCTACAATCCTCTGGTGTAGATACCCCTCCAGTTGGGGGGAGGGGTGAAATCTGCACTGAACCTGTCAGCCAGCATGTTGGCAATGTCTGTAGGTGCAGTGATATCTACATCATTCCGAACTAATTCTGAGCATATCTGGGAGTTCCCTCCCAGGTTTCAAACATAGGTAAAAAAGGCCTGATGTTTGTCCCTCGTGTCCTGAGTGGGTTTACTCTCAATTCTTGCCTCTGATGATTGTATGGGGAACCCAGTGTTTTACTCACAATGAGCAGGGGTGTCTTCCTCCCACGGATTACGCTCTATCTCGTAGTAGCTCCTTCCTTGTGTTGTAGAGCTTGTTTATGGCTAGGGTCCACCAGACTGGATGCTTGCCTGTGGTACAAAGAGTCTTTGTTTTGTTTGGGATTGCCTGATCCATGCAGTCCTGGAGGTGCTGGTAGAAGGCATTTCTAAGTGATACAGTGGCTTGGGTAATGGTGTCCGCTGGCTTGGGGGCCTTGAAAGAGACCACACCAGTCCTTAGAAATGTGAAGTTGGCATTTGAGAAGGTCTTCACTGTTTGTTTTTCTATCTGGGGTGTGGGTGGGATGTGGACTCGCACTGAGAGTAGTCCATGATCTGATCTCACCAATGATGGGTATACTTCTGGTGTTGAACAGTGTGACCCCATGTTCGTGATGATGAGTTCTAGTATGTTGCCTCCACTTGTGGGGATTTGGACCAGTTGTTCCATGGCATTTGAGTGTATGAACTCTTGGAACCTTTGTGTTAGTGTTGTGGCTTGATTAGTGATCCCAGTCTATATGTGGATAGTTGGAATCACCCAGTAGGATGGTGTTTGGAGATGCATTTATCCCCTTCAGTGTTTGCAGGATAGCTGTGTGAGGTACCTGAGTTTGAGAGGGTGGCATGTAACATGCTACAAACTGCAGAGCAGTCTTGCCTACGGTCACTGGCACCTGGATGGTCTCCGATGCATCGTGTGTTGCCACCAACCATGAGGTGAGGGTGTCCTTGATGAATATGGACACCCACCATCCTTCTTGGTGTTGTCCGGATTCTGGTGCCAGAACGCATAATATGAGGTAACACCCGATAGTGCCGGGGTGCTGTCAGAAGCTGTGAACCAGGTTTCAGGCACAGCACAGACATCAATGTGCTACATACTGAGAAGGGCATAGAGTGTGTGCAGCTTGAGGTTGAGACCTCTGGCATTGAGCAGCATTACCCTTAGTGTCTTTCCTTTACTGTGTTCTAGGGTGGTAGGTGTAGAATCTGAATCTTGCATAAAAAGGCACAATGGGGTGGCAAGAGCATCATCCAAATCGGAAGCCCAGGGGTGACAGGTGCAAGCCGTCCCTTGCAAATCACCGTGGCCTGTCCAGCATGTCATCCCAGGCAGACAGACATTGGACCCCCTTTGAATGACACCATAGTTTAAGCAAAATATTACAGCTGATCATCTTGTCTCTATTTATGTGGCATCATACTTGGTGAAGGTAGGATACTGCTGAAGGTCAGGGTCACACCTGCCTGGCCTACATAATCAGAGGGATCCTCTGTCTCTTTCCATGTAGTCCAGGGAGGTACATCTCGGGTTGTTCACACCAGCATGGATAATGACTGGGTCAGACTTGTACTTGCAGTGGAGTGACCCGAGTGCTTGCATTATGTGGTGGATTCCAGTGCCCGATAGGCAGCTTACTGTGACCTCCTCCGTACCCGATCTGGTGAGCGGGACGTCAGTGTGTCTGACTATGGAGTCACCTATGACAAGTGTGTCTGGCATTGTTTGGCCTTAAGGGCTGTGACTGTTTGGCACACCGACTCTGTGGTCAATGTGTTGCATGTGCTGTGCCCTGTGGAGGCAGTTGTGTGAGTGTCTGCTGTGGTGGCCACTGCCGTTTTGGTAGAATTCTGATCAGAGCCTCCGAGTATGTCTCTGTGTGTCTGTGTATGATCTTAAGTTGTGATAGTGCCATGTGAGACTGGATTTGTGATGTGTGGTTACCTTCACCTTCTCTCTGTTCTTGCTAGTCCTATGTTGAGAGAGCTCAGCCTCCACTTTGGCTATATAGTTGCATCTCTCACATGTATGTGTGTTTTATGGGAGAAGGAGAGGGTTGTCAGTGTACATGAGGCAAGTGTAACATTGCCTCAATATTCCCAGGTTCACCAGCTGAGCAGGAGAGGACACTAGCAACTGATCCCTAGACATGCTAGAAAGAATAGACAAAACAATGTTGGAATACAGGGAGATATCAAGCCCCCCAAACCACATCATAGTGTTTGATTGACAATACCTACACATACACCAGTGTTTCATAGTGTCATAGTCTACTACTAGGCTATCTGCCCTAGTGCATGTATAAGCCTAGCCATAGTGATGTGGCTATTGCCACCCCTTATAATGGTAATAAGTGTACAGAATAGATTCTGAATATTGTGCCTCTGACTTAGTAGTGACACATTATGACCCCCTTACGTAATTGAATAACATGACTGTGCCTCTGTCTAGTCTGTGCCTCTGTCTCATATGCAGTTGTCCAGATGTCTCCTGAAGAGAGTCAGTGAGGGACTCTGTCAAACATGAACTGGGATACTCTGCTAGAGTGTGAGATGCCTCTGAGTTATGACTCTGTCCCTCCAGCATGTCCTATACATGTATGTACTGAGGTTCAAATCCTCAGCTCTCATGGCTCTGGTGGATTTGGATTGCTTGCAGTGGAGCATGTCCACCAAATCCTGATTGGACATGGTTTTGTATGTCAGGCATAGGTCACCTGTAAGTATGCGGTATGACACTGAACAAAGCTGGATTTCCTCTATTCTGGAAGCATATGACATGTGTTTAAGAACCCTGATCTTCATGGTAGGTACATTTGGGGTGTCTCCAGCTGTTGCAATTGCTGGGCGAGGTACATACCATATGGGTCTTTGTATTCAATCATGGGCCTGATAAGGGAGAAGGATAGTGGAACAATGACCTCCTATGATCTTGATGGAAAACCCTCCATGATAAGGTGGGCAAGATAGAAAGTCTTCCTAACAACTTTGGCAACAGGGGTGTCAAAAGAGATGTCACTATCTACATGTGTCCCCAGGTGTCTGATTTGTTGTCTGTGCTCAGTGGGTTGCTGTCTATGTATTGATCTGTGGGTACTTCGTTCCTCCCAAAGGGGATGAATACACATCAGTTGCATTCAGTTTAAGGCCATGCGTCTGGCACCAGCTATCCGCCTTTGTGACGGCAGTCTGTAGTATGTGTGCCGGCTGATGTATTCACTATGGTGCCTAGGTTGCAGTCATCTGCAAACTTTGTCAGCCACAACCCCCCTATGTTTGCTTTCACATCTGAAAAGTAAATACCAATTAAGAGGGGTCCCAGGACACATCCTTGTGGGACACCACCTGTGACTGGCTTCGAATCTGACAAGGCACCTGCAATGTTGACTTTATGGGTTCTGTTTCTTACCCATTTTGCAACCTATCCTGCGACATATGCTGTTATGTCAGCTGTTGAGCTTGGCTATGATGCCTGAGTATGGTATTGTCACAGGCCTTAGCCAAGTGCAGGTAGGCTGTGTGGACTGCGTAGCCCTCATCGATGGCCCTACTGACAGTTTCATAGTAGTCAACTAGGTGCAAAAGGCAGGATCTGCCCTGTACAAAGCTGAACTAGGTGGGAACAAGGGTCCGTAGGTCAGTAATGTGTCTGTGTAAGAGCTCCATAATGACTCTTCCCATATCTTTGCAGACAAGGCTGGTTAAGCTTGTGTGGTAGTTGCCATGGTCTGTGGAGGCATCTCCTTTGTGGAGTGGGACCACTGTTGCCGTATGCCAGTGTTCAGGTACATATCCTGTAGCAAGACTAAGGTTAGATAGCAGTTGTATATACGGGTCCAGCCCCTTCTGGAGTTCACATAGCATGCAACCGGAGATACCAGCAGGTCCCATGGATGCTGTGTACTTGTCTTTGCTGAGTGCGGCTCTTACATGGACATCCAAGATGACAGTGAGGTTACATACAGCAGTGATAACTATCTTCTTTTGGGGGTGAGGGAGGGGGTAAATCACACTGAAGCTGTCCGCCGGAATGTTGCCAATATCTGTCAGGTTACTGGAATATATGTTGTTGTGTACCAACTCTGAGCATATCTGAGGGTTCACAACCAGGTGTCTGACAACTGAAGAAAGCAGTGTGGTTACCTTCATTGTCTTTGGTGATTTATGTCCCCAAGTTGACCTTGCATGTCTTTGAGATAATGTAGCTTTCTACTAGTGCTGATCACAGCTGTCTTCCCTGTTGGAGATGTAGCTCTGTCTTGCATTAGTAACCCTCATCTGTCATACAGTTTTTTTATGGCTGGGGTCCACCAGACAGGACACTTTCCCTTTGTGGAGAGGGTCCTGTTTTTATTTGTGATTGCATGGTCCATGCTGTCTGACATCTAGCTAAGGGGAGGTCATTGTGGTTCTGCAGTTATCTTTCATCAGCATTAGAAATGACCACAACAGCCCCTGTGGGGTGTTCCTCATGCAGACACATCCAGCACCTGTAAAGTCCACAACAGTACCTCACCAGGAGTATGACAGAGCTGGAACACATGTAATGTGTAGCCTGAGAGTGCAGCTCCACACACTGCCATGCAGTCCACCCAGATGCAAGCTGTGCCTGATGTAGAAAGCCATGTCCAAGCTGGAATCAATGCACATGCTGCACCTTGTACAATCTGAATGGCAGGGAGCTATGCACATGAGGGACCTGAACCCACACACCACTGACATATTTAGGACAGGCTGTACTGCATTATCCAAAACACAGAAGCCACCCCCACGCATGAGTAAACTACCAGTACAGGTTGTCCGTAGAGACACTAGAGTCCCCTCAACAGGAATCCCAATGAGTGGATGGGAGGTTTACCCTGGGTATCAATGTTATGTCACAGGTAGACAGAGGCACAGTATACTAAACAAGACATATGTCATGGCAAACAACACTTACAATGTGTTGATGGACAAACACACTCTCCGACTAGCATTAGAAATGGCCTAGGGCACATCGGTAGTGTTTGCCAATGTACACCCATGTTGTGGAATACACTACTGATGTTGGATGAGGCTGTTGTAAGTAGTTCACATCTGAACATATGGTCAGATAGGTTCATAGGTACATAGGTTTATACTAGGCTATCTTCCCTAAGGCAGGTATAAGCCTAGCACAGAGTTCATTGGCATACACCACCCCCTATATGGAAACAGTACTGTGCCCATTATTTTGTCATGCCCCTCTCCAGCAGTGACACAGTGACGATCCCCGGGTTAAACGTATGACCTTCCACCCACAGGTCAAGATACCTCTTGAACACAGCCAGCAAGGTGCTCTGCCTCACATGGACCGGGATTGTATTCCACAGCATAGGGAGTCTCCGGGTGATAACTCCATCCCTCCAACATGTCCAACGTACATCCCTGCTAAGGTGCAAGTCACCTGCACTAGTGGTTCAGGTGGATCTGCCGATTCTGAGGTGGAGCATGTCCATCAATCCCTGTTTGAACATGGCTTCGCATGTCAGGCACATGTCACCTCTTAAGCAGACTGTATGTGCGTGAATAGAGTGGGAGTGTCTTCAATCTGGCAGCATATGACAGCTGTTGGGGTTCCTTGATCCTTTAGGTGGGGGACATTCAGGGTGTCTCCAATTGCTGCAGATGTTTGGTGAGATACAGCCAGAATAGGGCATTCTACGCGATCACCAGTCTGATAAGTGAAGAGTACAGGGGAACAATGACCCACTAGATCTGGATGTGAATCCCATCCTGATCAGGTGGGCAATGTAGAAAGTCTTTCTAGCCACATTAGCAACGTGAGTCTCAGAAGAACGGCGACTGTCAACCTGGGTCCCCAGGTCCATGATAACCTCCTCTGTGCTTAGAGGATTGCCACCTATATGGTAGCTTGGGGTTACCTTGCTTTTCCTGAAGGGTATGTCTACACATGTTGTGCACTTTGACTTCAGGCCATGGCCCTGGCACCAGCTATCAGTTACTGTGAGTCCCTTCTGAAGGATATCCGTGTCTGATGCACTGTCCACTATGGCGCCCAGTGTGAAGTCATCTGCAAACATTGTCATCCAAAGTCCTCCCATGTTGGCCTGTACTTCTGGGAAGTACATGACAAATAATGGGGCCAAGGACGGAGCCCTGTGTGAAACCACCTGTGACAAGCCTGGAGTCTAACATAGTGCCAGCAACTCTAACCCTGTGGGTCCCGTCCTTAAGCCAGTTTGCAACCCATCTTGTGACATATGGGTTTACATTTCAGTTGTTAGGGTTTCCCACAATACCTGAGTGGGGTATTGTGTTGAAAGTGTTTGCAAGGCCAAGGTAGGCTGCATGGACTGCCTTTCCCCAACAATGGCCTAAGTGACCGTTTTGAAGATGTCAACCCAGTACAAAAGGCATGATCTGCACTTGACCAAGCCAAAATTGGATGGGTACAATGTCTGCATGTCCCCTATATCTTTGTTTATGAGCTCAATTATGATCCTCTCCATAGATCTGCAGACTACACTTGTTAAGCTTATGGGGCAGTAATTACCAGGGTCTGTAGAGGCACCGCCTTTGTGCAGATGTGCACAACTGGACCCTAACCAGGCTGGTGTGCACACTATGGAAATGTAAAGCTGTGATAGGACTAAAGCCCAGGATACTGACCACCACAGTGAAAGTACTGAAACACTACACTATACAGTGCTATAGTGTTAGGTCAGTATGAACGGATGTTGTCAATTGTGTGCAAAGTATCCCATGCAAAACCTGCAGGCACAGTATACTCCCTGTTTTGTTCACACAAAAAGCATTTGGACAGTAACTACACAACATGGCACAGAACACACAACCATAAACTGGAGGTATTTGTTGAAGGTCACACTCATCCACAAATGTGATGGGCTGCAGAGTTCAACATATGTAAAGCCCACACTGGGCATGCTCACACACTTAGATAAATGAGACATCTTTCACACAACATGGGAAGGCTGAACTGGACATGCTCACACACTTGGTCCAAATGTTACTCCTAGCAACTGTGAAAACACACCAGAGGATGCTCATTCCCCTTTCTAGACACTGATCATGTAAGCACCCTATAAGTATACCGGAGAAAAGGAATCTCTCAGTAATCCGAATAGCGCGCTGTGCTAATGCGTCCGTCTCTAGTGTCATAACGTAGTTAGGTAGGGGTTTGAATCCAGCAGGTGGCAAGTGTGTGTGAAGGGGGGTAAGTGTGTGTGTAAGTGTGTATGAAAGAAACATCCCTTTTGGCAACTGGGAAAACACACCACAGGATGATCATTCCACTTTCTAAACTCTGATGATGTCAGCACCCTATAAGTATATCAGGGGAAAGGAAATCTCCCAGTAATGCGAATAGCGCGCTGTGCTAATGCGTCCGTCTCTAGTGTCGTAACATAGTTAGGTAGGGGTTTGAATCCAGCAGGGGGTAAGTGTGTATGAAAGAAACATCCCTTTTGGCAACTGGGAAAACACACCACAGGATGATCATTCCACTTTCTAAACTCTGATGATGTCAGCACCCTATAAGTATATCAGGGGAAAGGAAATCTCCCAGTAATGCGAATAGCGAGCTGTGCTAATGCGTCCGTCTCTAGTGTCGTAACATAGTTAGGTAGGGGTTTGAATCCAGCAAGTGGCAAGTGTGTGCGAAGGGGGGGGGTAAGTGTGTATGATTGATATATCCCTTTTGGCAACTGGGAAAACACACTACAGGATGCACATACCCCTTTCTAAACGATATCACAATTATGTATGGCTTTTGATTACAGACATGCCACGTGTGTTTTGCACACACAGAATGCCCATGTGTGTGGGTTGTCACTCACAATAATGCATGACATTGATTAAACCAGTTATGGCAATGCACACATGATGTATGTGTGTGCCAAATACACATGTACCTGTGACCTTCAATAGTTACCATGTGTGATGCCTGCCACATGTGAATACATGGTATTTGCACAGGGTAACATTATGACCGTGGTCGTCTGTGCAGGTGCTGCATGTGGGATGTGTATATACAGTGTGAGGTGTAGATGCTATCAGCCTAGTAGTGAGGGATGCACACCTGGTCTGGGGCATATATACATGTTGTTGATGTACAGGAGCTGCATGTTTTCACCTGTTGTGGGAGTGGTAAGACAGTATTCCATAGCAATGCAGTGACTGCATGCCAATAACCATTCAGCTAGGGTGTTGTAGCTACACTAATTCATTAGCATTCAGTAATTTGTCAGAATCCCTGGCGAGGGTCTGATGCCAACCAAGGTCAGGGGTCTACCAGCCTGTGTCACTTGCTCAGTGATCCCTTCCATGTTCCCTATCATGTATCCCAGTGAGGGACATCCCACATCAGCTGTGGTGGCATGGACAATGACTGAGTCATATGTGTCCATGCATCTAACTTGTATGTTTGTGTTATGTGGTGAACCATAGTGCCCCATGAGCATATCACTGTGACCTACACCTTTTCCAGCCTGGTGAGCATTGTCTCACTGTACTGGACAATAAAAGTACCTAACACAACTGCGGCAGTAGTGTTGTATAGCTGTACAGACTGTGCTTGTTTGACACACAGGATTTGTGTGCTATGTGTTATGCGTGCTGTGTGCAGGCCTAATGTATGCCTGTGTGCCAGCTGCAGAGATGTCTGCCATTCATGCAGGATGCTATCCTTAGGCTTCACAACTGACCTGTTGTGTTTCCATGCTTGTATTGCTGTCCGTGTAGGTCCACATCAGATTGGTATTGCTGTCACTGTAGTATGTCATGCCACCAGACAGGTTATGCCAGTACTGGGTTCAGAGTGCTTAGTCCACAGTTTGGCCATGTGTTTCCATCTCATACATGTGATGTACATCCATAGGTAGGGGATAGGGTTGACTGTGTACATGTGGCAGCTGTGACATTACTACATGACACACATATTCCACAACTGTACTATAGAGGTGACTGACAACTGACCTTTGCACATGCTACCATAGTATTGAGATTACATTGGTGATTAACAGCACATAGGGCCAATGGTGAAAAAGATGCATAGGTCCATAGGTTCGTACAGGGATGTCTGCCCAGGGCTTGTATCCACCTAGCCAGAATGTGTGTGCCTTTCAACATGCATTGTGAATCTGTCTTGCTATGGCTTTTTCCAAGGTTAGTATACTGTGCCTCTGTCTCAGTGACACAAGTGATACCCAGGGTAACCCTACAATGTCACATCCAGTCATTAATATCACTCTTGAAGATAGTCACTGAGTCAGTCTGCCTAACCTCTATTGGGATAATATTCAGGAATGAAGGGAGCCTCTGAGTTGTGAATGTGCCCCTCCAGCATGTCCTATGTATATCACTCCTGAGGTTCATGTATTTCCAGCGTGTATCCTGGTGGGATCTGGATATTCTGAGATGCAGCATGGCCATTAAGTGAGGGTATGACCTGGCCTTCTATGTCAGGCACAGATTGCCTATGAAGAGGTAGTATGTCACTGAGTAGAGCTGCTGTTACTTTAACCAGTCAGTATGTGGCATCTGTTTGAGCCCTTTGATCCCCTTGTCGTGGTACATATGTGGTATCTCCAGTTGCTGCAGGTGTCTGGTAAGGTGCATGCCGACAGGTTCATCAGTCAATTATGGGCATGATGAGGGATGAGTAAAGGGGCACAATGTCCTCCCCTGATCTACATGTGGATCCCATGATGATGTGGCCCATATAACATGCTTACCTAACCACTTTGTCCATGTTGTTGTCAAATGGTGGAATGCTATCAACCTGTGTACCCCAAGGTCCATAATTCCTTCGTCTGCACTTAATGGATTAACACATATGCGGTACGTTGTGGTCACTTTGTGTTTGACAAAGGGGATGACTATACGCTTTCTGTCATTCACGTTGAGGCCATGGCTGTGGCACAAGTCGTGTGTTTGCAAGAGTCCCTTTTGGAGGATGCGTGTGTTAGCTGGTGAGTTGATTATGGTGTCCGGTTTGCAGTCACCTGCGACTTGCTGAGCCACAGTACTTCCATGTTGGCCTGTACCTATGATAAATATATAATGAACATGACAGCTCCCAGGGCTGTGCCTTGTGGGACACCACTTGTACCAGGTTGGAGGCTGACATGGCTCCAGCAATTCTACCATGTGTGTTCTGCCCTTGAGCCACTGTGCAATACCCATAGTGACATAGGGTTAATATGCACACTGGTGAGCTTCCCTAGAATGCACAAGTGGGGTATTGTATCCAAGGCTTATGCAAGGTCCAGGTAGGCTGTGTAGACCTCCTTCCCCTTGACAGTGGCCTTGGTGACTGTTTCAAAGAAATCAAACAGGTTTGAGAGGCAGGATTTGCCATTGACAAAGCCAAACTGTGTATGGTGACATGTCTGTAGGTCCACAATATCTAGATATGTGAGGTTCATGATGATCCTTGCCATAGCTTTGCAGACAAAGCTAGTCAGACATATGGGGCGATTAGTGTCCGGGATCCGTGAAGGCACCACCTGAATGTTGAGGGACCACTGTTGCTGTATGCCACTCTGGCCACATATCGTGTATTAAGGCTGGGGTTGAACAGTGGTGGTATGTCTGGGTGTAGCTCTTTTTGTGGTTCATGTAGGACACAGCCTGGGACACTGTCTGGTCCCATTGATGCAGTGTTTATTGCTTTGGGAAGGGCATCTCTTACCTGAGCATCTGTGATGTCAGGGGGGCAGCACTGTGCCGCTAGACATATTTGCCCTTTTGGTGTGGTGGGGGGAGAAGGCAGCATTAAACCTGTCCACTAGGATGATGTCAATGTCTGTGTGTTTTGTATCTTGTGTGACATCTTGGATTACCTCTGAGCATATCTGGGTAGTACCCCAGGTTACTAACATAACTTCAGGCAGCCTTGTGATTATCCTCAGTGGCTTGTGGAATCCTCTCTCAAAGATGGCCTTAGACAATCATATGGGTGCCTGTAGTTGTCTTCCAATACTCATCAGTGGTGCCTTCACATTTTGGGAGGTTGTTGCATCATGTAGTGGCGTCATCCTTCTATTGTATAGTGTGTTTATGGCTGGTGTCCGGCACCCAGGACATCTGCCTTTGGAGAATTGGGTCATGCTTTCATATGTGGCTTCATGATCCATGCATTCCTGAATGTGTCCATAGAATGCCTTTATACAGGTATCTGCAGTCTGGTCCATATTTTCAACAGGCCTTGGGCCTTTGAAGGTTTCCACATCATTTATGAGGGGTGTGAACTTGCTTGACATGAGCTGTTGACAGACGTGCCGCCCTCCAGACAGAGCAAGGTGAGGGTCACAGTTAGCTACCTGTCGGGTGATAATGTGCCACATAACACAGGCACACAGGTCACTCCACAGCAAGTACAACTATGAGGCAGACATTGTCCATGCTGGTGCAAACAACCTGAGATGTACCTCCCTGGACCACATGGAAAGAGACATGGAAAGAGACAGAGGAGCTCTTACAGCACCCTCTCAAACTCAGGACTCCCACACAGCCTTCATGCTGACACAGGAGAGTTTAGATTACTCTGCAAACACCATCATACTGGGTGACGTCAGCTACCCAAACTTAGACTGTGAACATTACACAAGCCACAATACTCAAGCTCTAGGGTTCCCATAGATCAGACATTCTTTGGCTATGGAACAGGTAACCAACCTTCCCACAAGAGGGGCAGATATACTAGACCTGATCATCACAAACATGAGTACAAACTGCTCACCACTGGGAGTATATCCCTCATTGTTGCAATCAAACCATATACTAATCACACTGGAGTACTGGATCCCCCACATATGCAAACCTCAAACACATCGATGTATGTGTGGGAAATGTCCCTATTAGCAACTGTGACAGTACAGTACAGGATGCAGATCCCCCTTTTGAAACACTGATGATGTCAGGACTGTATAACTATATTACCTGTAGTAAAGTCCTCCAGTAAATCGCATAGCGCGCGCTCTGCTAATGCGTCTTTCTCCAGTGTCATAACGTAGTTAGGTAGGGGTTTGAATCCTGCAAAGGGAATGTATGTGTGTTAGTATGTGTGGGGTTTGTGTGTGCACAATGCTGGGAGGCTTAACTGCGTTTTGCCAACTGGGAGAACACACTACAGGGTGCACATCCCTCCTCCTACACACAGATGATGTCCGCACCCTCTAAGTACAGCATTAGTAAGGATTTCTCCAACTACTGCAAATAGCACACTCTGCTAATGTGTCTGTTTCTACTGTCATAACACAGTTAGGTATGGGTTTGAATCTTGCAAATGGAAAGTATGTGTTTTACTGTTGGTGGGGTTAGTGTGTGTGCACAATGATGGGGTGGGATGTGGCTTTTGCCGAATGGGGCTATGCACTGCAGGGTGGTTATTACCCTTAAGCAGTGATGTTGATAGCACCCTATACAAACAAAACTACAAAAGAGAAGGTGGTGGTACCAATAACACATGTAAGGTAACACTTCTTCAAGTAATGTCCACAAAACGGAGTAGGATAATCAAACAATTATTTTATTCTATACAGACATGACAACAGATAACTGCCAGTACTCAGTATAGTGTTACATGCTACTGTAACACGCACATGTACCCGAATATACCTAGATAGTGTTCTGAAGCCTGAATGTGGCAAGTGTGTGGATGTGGGATGTGTCTTTGTGTGCATTTCCGTATGGGAAACATGTTTGATGTGGCAATCCGGGTACTACAGTACCTGATGCACATTACATCTTTCAACTGATGAGGTTGCCTGCACCCTGTGAGTACAGGTAGAGAAGGGGACGCCAGTAGTAAACAACATAGTGCACTTCTCAAATGTGTACCTGTCATGTATCAACAGCTACTCATGTAGGGTGATAAATAATGGGAATGGCAGGTGAGCGTGTGCATGTGTGTGGGTAGCAGGGTGTGTATAAATGCATGTGTGACAGAACAGATACATATAGCTGAATCTACATAACAGCACAAGATGCGCATTGCCATAGTCAATGTTAGCATGTGATGGTGTGCAGCTGGTACACTTTGGTAAGTAGTATGGGTGCAGATAACAATTGAGGACATTCATACAGTTACTGCAGCAGGACTGCTGGGATATACACACAATTATACTGGAACAGTGAACAGCTACCAACATGTTACTACTTATACACATCTATGTAGTCACCCTGTGCATCAGCAACGTGTTTACCTTTACCTGCACCGATGTTGTAGTATGCAGGAGGTGGCACAGTGTCATCATATGCACAGGGTGTGGGTTAGGTATGCCCAAGCCAGCCACTGGTAACACCAATTGACATGTGTGTGTATGTGTGTTTGTGAGGGGCAGCAGTACAGGGTGGACCGGTGTTGGTGCAGTGTGTGTATGTGTTTGCCCTAGGTGTTAGGTTTCTGCATGTGTGTAAGCACGCACACAGTCCCACATAATGGCTGTCATGTACGGGGTTTTGTGGACAGCCACAGACTGCACCTGTCAAGTCATCCAGATCGGTGTCTGTGGGCACGGACACGGTACCTGTGCCTGGCAGGGGTGCTACGGGCCGTATCCGGTACTAACCCAGACTGGGTACTGTCATCAGAAGCAGGGGTGTATTGACTGGACACAGTTCCCTGTTGGGACTGTCCCGAGCCACGTTCACGTGGTCTCCTGGGGCGTCTTGATGACAGCACAGACCCAGCATTGCTGGGGCTGGTGCTGGCACTTGAGGTGCGCGAGTGGGCCTGTTGTCGTCCGCGGCCACTGCCAGCTGTTGCTGGCATACAGCCACGTCGACGTCGCAAACGCACGCCATCGCCCTGGCCCATGGACATCTGGTTGTGGAGCAGCTGTTCTATGCCCCCACAACGTCTGTCAATGACATCTGTGAAGTTACGGATAGCATTCACAACGTCACGCATGCCATCTGTCATGGCTGTGCGACATGCTCTCAGCTCCCTCAGACCCTGTCTGGTGTACCTTTCCATACGTGCCTGTGCCTGCATGACAGTTCGAAACATAGTGGAGGTTGACATACCTCCTTGGGCACGTCGGCCAGAGGCAGTACGGCCACGGATGCCCCCACGAGAACCCATGGGCGACTGTCTGCGTGGTACCATTGGAGGCCCCTGCTCATGGCTGCCTTGTGGGGGTGCATGTACCACAGGTACCATCTATGCCCACTGCAGACTGTCCATCACCTAGGGACAATGGTGACAAAGGATGTAACGGCAGGATGACTGTGCGCATTGACGGGGTTGAAAGCTGTGTACTGTCAATTGGCTGACCAATGGTGGACCCAGACGCACCTTCCTGCACCATTAGACATTTCATCATCATCAGTACCTGGGGCACAAGATTCAGGTTCCCTGCTGCAGGTCACCAGAGCAGCACCAGAACCTACGGGAGGAAAACATGGAACACAGATTACAGTCTCAATACATATTTGACAGAGATGCACTTCAATACTAATGCACACATTCAGAAATGGACACATGCACTCATGGACACTAACACACATGCACACTTGCACACATGCACACCCCACAGTAAACACACACATCAGTACCATGTTACACTACTCAATTTACTACAACTGTGTATTACAGGTATTGTGAACAGTCACCAGCATGTCTACTACAGAGTTACACTACTCTTCCTAGTTTTATAAATTGTTTTACAGATGATGTTAAAAAGACTCGCCAGCATGCATGGCCTGCCTCGTTGCTAGATGGGAGGGACCTGGGAGTGTGAAGAGAGTAATGTCAGTGGGCACATGTGTGCCATTTGTTTTGCACATGATACTGTACAGTAGTACACTAGTTCCCTTATACACACCAGCTGCACATAATGTTTGTATATATATCATGATGACAGATACATACCACATGCACACCTTATGCGTGCATGAAGTAACAGTGTACAGAACAGTCATATGTACATACCAGGAGTTAACTCTAATCTCACCCTTACCTCTCTTCAAACGACAACTCAAACTGTACTTCCAAAACCACTGGCTTTCTTCTTGGAGTCCAGGCTAACGTCCCTCTCCCTACCCTCTCTTTACCTTTAACCCCTTATTGTGCATAGAAACTAGCTTCTACCCTGTTTCTTTCACCTTGATGTCCTTCTATGCTCTGACCTACTTCTCCCATCCCTCCCACCTCCTCTTGACTGTCTCCCTTCTTTTCCTCACTTCCCTTCTTGACTCCTGCCTCTTCCATATCATTGTATCTTTCATACTCCTTCTACTTCTCTACCCTTCTGAGCCCTAACTATTATGTATATGGCTTTTGCCTTATTGCATAACCGTTATGCTTTAGGTAGGATTGCTTTGAAACCAACGGTACATTGTGTATGACTCTAAACTGTTTGAGTTCCTTACATGTATGTTGATTTAATTAACAGGCTGGTGTACAGTTCTATTATGTTGGCTGTCTGTATTAACAACTTGTCTGTCTGCCTTTATTACGTTATGTGTGGAGCTTTTCTCCACAGGCCTCTACTGAAAATGGATATATATCCAGCTAGACTATCTGGGTCAACAAATGTAAAAGTAATAACAATAAATGAATATGGCATCTTACCTGCACGCTCGGTGTCTTGCTGCTGTGTGGATCCAACCTCCATCATGATGCATGAGTGTTGCTGTTGTTATTCTGGGGCTGGATCCACAACACTTAGCAGTAGCCCCTCCTGTCTGGTGAGGGGGGGATGTGTGGCCACCCCCCCACCTGTGGCAACCTGTTGCCTGCGGATATCTGCAGCACGCTGGCGGACATTTCTAATCAAATCACTGCAGTGATGTCTCACCTGCTCATATGTCCTATCATGCATGCCAACATCATTTATCCTGCTAACGAGGTTTTGCCACAATGCAGACCTCTCCTGCTGATTCTGGGTGGTGCGTGAGAACAGGATGGCATAGTCACGCACCAGGCTCTGGTGAATCACGTCATCCTCTGCAGCAGAATATGATGGGTTCCTTTTTGGAGCCATGTCAACCTGGAAAGGTACACAAACAGGTTATCAGCATAGTATCTCAACAATACATAGTACACATTCTATACAGGGAGTATTAACTTCTACTTATTACTGCTTGGTTAAAACTTGATTACAGTGTAGCTATCATTCTATGTCATTTGTACTAAGCACTTGGCCTTCAGACCAGTTGTTTTACATTAGGGAGGTTGGTGGCAAGCACTGTGGTGGCAGGACACATATCTTTCATCCATTGAAGTTGGGAACTGCTGATTGAGGGCCCAGTGTACAAGTGCATTAGTTCTGTTATGGGCAGTTGGCCTTCAGGCCAGTTATTTAACATTAACAAGGTTTGTGGTCTGCACTCGTGTGACAATAGGCTGTACTCTGCCATTCATAGCTGGGGACATCTGGTTTCAGGTTTATAGTGCCTGCATATCTGAGCTGTATCTTACTGACATTGCTACACCTTGTTTGCTGTAGCAAACACTACATCCAGGCCTCCTGGATCTACCTTTGTTTATATGCTTGTTATTTGTTAGCTTGTTATTTCACTGGTATGCTACTTCCACATAGTACACAGCTTCTCAACACGTCTGTGACTCACTACTGATATCTGCATTGCTTACTGTACGTATTTCCATGTTACACATGACAGCAAGTGACTGCTTCTCATTGTTGCATTTACTTAATTGTGACACATTGCACTTAGGTTACCTGGCACTTGCTCACTGACGCTTTTATATCAGTCAGCAGTTGTAGGTAATGTCAGTACACCCAAACTCCCCACTGGACCTTGTTTTCAATCATTAATTATTACAGAATTCACAATAGTATTCTAGCATGTCCAGAGGTCAGTTGTCAGTTCCCTCCCCAGTCCAGCTGGTGAGTGTGGTACTCCAGAGACAATGTTAGAACGGATGCATGTACACAGACAACCCCCTCCTCCTAACAACAAATTCAAACTCATGTGAGTGATGCAACCATATACCAAACTGGAGGCTAGGCTCTGTCTACTCAATACCGCCATAATCAGTCAGGTGGCGAAGGAGACCACTCACTACACTTCCAGTCTCACATAGACCTACCACAACAGCGGACCTAACACATGATCACACATGAAAATACTTGTAGGCTCGGACCACAGCTCTGCCTATGCAGCAGAGACCTCCTAAGCAGACATCCAGGCAACCACTACCACGGAAACGAACATGTGCAACACATATCACACAAAGCCAATGTGCTGAACACTCACAGCCATTAACAGTAAACAACACACCTCATACACCTTTACTAGGTGCCTCTATCATCAGGCACACTATCATCACGTTCACCAGGCTTAACGAGGTGAGGGTCACGGTGTGCAGCCTGTCGGGCACTATGACCTGCCACATAACACAAACACTCGGGTAACCCCAAGGCAAGTACAGGTATGACTCGGTCAATGTCCATGCTGGTGTGAATGGCCTGACACATTCCTCCCTGGAGTACATGACATGAGACAGTACAGAGCTCTCTGAGCACGTAGCCCAAGACAGTTTGACCCTGACCTTGAGTAGCATCCTACCCTCACCTAGAATGCCACAATATCAAGGCACGATGATCCCTTCCAACAATTGCCTGACATACTGGTGTCATTCACAGGTGTGCCAATGCCTGCCATCTTGGGGTGGTATGCTTTGCTAGGGACAGCTTGCACCTGTCACCCCTGTCCTATTGTTATTTGGCGGAGCCTCTTGCTACACCCATAGTGCCTGTATTAGGCAAGGCTCATAAGGCAAACCCACATCCATTTGTATCACAAAGGATGAGGAAGTAAGAGTGATGCTGCTCAACACCGGAAGTCTAGACCTAAGGATGCACGCACTCAAAACCCTACTTAACAGTCTGGACATCGATATCTGTGCAGTAACATGAACCGGTTTCAGGTTTCACAGGAGCACACCAGTACTACCATGTTATAGCTGTTACCATTCTTGTTGGCCCCAACACTTGAACAAGGGAGGGGGAGTATCAGTATTCAATGCAGATTCCCACGCCTCCACATTGGTGGCACAGTACAACATAGGTGTTAGGCCATTGAGTACAGAAGACGTAGTTGGGGACCTGAGAAGAAACATGGTAGCGGTCTGTCATTTGTCAACCACATGGCCAACGTGGATTGAAAGACATGTTATATAGCCCAGCTAATCATGAGGGATTCACATGTATGGCAGGGAGGTCATTGTGCCTCTTTACTCATCCATCATCAGGCCTATAATTGCATAATGCACCTTTTGGGATGTACCTAACCAGACACCTACAGCAACTGGTACAGGACAACAGTACCTCATCAAGGGGATGCAATGGCTCACACAGATGTCATATGCTGCCCAGGTAAAGTAAATCCAGCTGGACTCAGTGGCATACTGCCTGTTCAGAGGCAATCTGTGCGTGCCATATACAGCCATGTCCTACCCAGCAGTAATGAACATGCTGCACCTCAGGCAATCAGAGTCCCATACAGCCACATGCTCAGGAGAGCTGGACCTCAGCACTGACATACATGGACATGCTGGAGGGGCATATTCCTAACAGAGAGGCTCCCTTCACTCTGTAATGAGCTCACACTACTGGTTAGGCAGAGTCCCTCATTGACTCTCTTCCATAGGAATCTGGATGAGTGGATGGAGATCATAGTTGTACCCCAGGTATCCCTTCTATGTCACTGTTAGACAGAGGCACAGTATACTAACGTCGGACAAGGGCATAGCAGCATAACTTGTAATTGGGTGGCGAAAGACAAACACATTCTACTATGCTTACCAATGCCCTAGGGCAAATAGCCTAGTAAGAACCTATGAACATGTGTGTACTGCTATAGTACTTCTGCCATATGTTGCATGTGTGTGTGTTGTGGGGGATGCACAGGTAATGGCCGGATACTTCTGCACAGGCGACACGTCTGACGCATTCTGGGTGTTCATCCCTACATACTGGATGTGTGTTGCCATCCAACCCTGTGATTTGGACACACATTACTCAGCCTGGATATACATATCCGAACAACACCACAAGCACAGTACACTACCTTGCTATGTATGCATGTAATTACACAGTTATTCACTAGTTATGACAGTGATGCTATCCATGCAGCCCATTGGGCCAGTGGAAGCCACAACACACACCGCCAGCACCTTTGCATATGCTTACCACAGACATCCCACATACTGCATGTACTGTGCACACACACATCTAACCCAGAACAACTGCACACCACTCATTAATCCTGTCCAGTGGACTACAGATACATGCATATTGTATAACAATTGTAGGAGGCTACTGCAGCACAGGGCAGATTCACATGACGGCAAGGCATCTGTGGTCAGCAGTGTTAAGATGCTTCACATTCACCAAATGCACAGATATTGGCAACATTGTTGCAGACAGTTTAGGTGCAGGTACCCCCCCCCCATTCTCCTACACATGTGGTATTAGTTATCCCAGATGACTGTAACCTCCCTATCCTCTCACATGTCCAGGTGAGAGCCACCCTCATCATTGCAGAACACATATCATCACTGTTACGAAATGGTATCCCTGGATGTGTGCTACATTCACCCCTGGAGGACATGGCACCACATGACAGACTGATATTAATCCCTGGCCATACTACAGGATATGTACCTGAACAGTGCCATACATACACAGTGGTCCCACACCAATGAGGAGGAACCTCTACTGACCCTGGTAACTACTGCATCATATGCACAACTGGCCTTGTGTTCTAAGCTATGGAAGTGTTAAGTATGGGTAACATGTACAGCAATATTACATATGTTTATATTTCAGGACTATGTACACACAACCTATCTCATGGACATACCTATAGATAGTGAACTATGATACATTTGGAGGTGTCACAGTATACACAGGATTAACCTGCTACTTTGCATTACCTGTGTTTGTGGCAGCTGTTGGTGTGTCACTGGTGCTGCTTGAAGTTTGCTGCTGCTGCTGCTGGCTGTCCTTATATTTGTTTTATTTCTCTCTCTTTCTCTGTAGGTTTTGTGCAATGAATGTATTGCATGAGTGTAGTGTGGGTACTCGATGCTTTTGTAGGTGTCTGCATAGATCCATGTGATGGCCTCTGCACCAGTTGTAAGGCAGCATTTGCTAATTGCATGCAGCCAGGTGTGTACTGATTGCATGTCTCACTGTGATTTCAGGACACTGCTATAAAAGGGTATGTGAGATAGGCGTTGCCCTTTCAGATTGTAGGGCGTGGACCATGCTGGTATGCTGTTGACAGTGTTCTGTGAGTGTGAAGGTTAGTACATCTCCCATGCTTCATGCTGTGTTGTAGATTCAGGTTGCTGCATTTCTCTTGCCTGTTCCCTGTAGTGAGTGTGTATGCATACTGACACCTACAACTATGTCATATGTATTGCTATATAAATATATATATATCTGTGTACATGTACATACTTTCATATATGTACATTAGCTGACATTATTGGGTACAAGCTAACAATTAGCAGGGCTGTTTCTGTTAACACTACACTAGTATGGGAATACAGTAATTGGGACTATAAAAGTCTGCCTGACATGCTTAGGGTAGTACACATACTATATTGCCTTTATCTTCATTCCTACTATTACATGTTCCACTTATTTAGCACTATATTCCTGTATGAGAGTCATGGCTTAGTGGTAGGTCATACAGACTAGTGTTACAATGGTCTTGTGGTAGGGCTTACTAGTATGCTTATATTCTGCTTTTGACTTGAGTATAGGGCCTATCAATCAAAGTGCTGGAGGCACCTTTAAGCAGTTAAAGGGGTTAGTAGGTCTCACAGGAGCCAGGCTGTGTTGCAGATTCTGGTTGCTGCATTTATCTTCACTGTTTCCTGTAGTGAGTGTGTATGGATACTGACACCTACAACTATATTTCATATGTATTAATATATATTTATATATATGTATGTGTTGATGTACATACCTTCATATATGTACATTACCTTACTTTATTATGTACAAGCTAACAAGTTGCAGGGCTGTTTCTGTTAACACTGAACTAGTATGGGAATCCAGTAATTTGGCCATTAAAACTCTACCTGACATGCTTTGGATAGTACACCTCCTATATTGCCTTTATATTGATTCCTACTATTACATGTTATATTTATTCTAGCAGTGTGTTCTTGTAAGGTAGTCATGACTTAGTGGTAGGTCATACAGACTAATGTTATGAAGAGACTGGCAGTGGGAATTTATTTTTCTTTCCAAACTTTCAAAATGAGTACAGGACCTGTCAATGAAAGTGCTGAGGCCACCTTTAAGCAGTTAGAAGGGTAAGTAGGTCACACAGGGGTCAGGCTGTGTTGCAGATTCAGGTTGCTGCATTTATGTTCACTGTTTCCTGTAGTGAGTGTGTATGGATACTGACACCTACAACTATATTTCATATGTATTTATATATATTTATATATATGTATGTGTAGATATACGTACCTTCATATATGTACATTACCTTACAGTATTATGTACAAGCTAACAGGTAGCAGGGCTGTATCTGTTAACACTGAACTAGTATGGGAATCCAGTAATTTGGCCATTAAAACTCTACCTGACATGCTTTGGATAGTACATCTCCTATTTTGCCTTTATACTGATTCCTACTATTACATGTTATATTTATTTTAGCACTGTGTTCTTGTAAGGCAGGCATGGCTTAGTGGTAGGTCATACAGACTAATGTTACCAAGGTCCTGGGTTCGAGACTGACAGTGGGAATTTATTTTTCTTTGCTAACTTTCAAACTGAGTACAGGACCTGTCAATCAAAGTGCCATAAAGGCACTTTTAAGCACTTAAAACCAGGTCTGCGCTCGTTTGTGCGGAGCTCACGCATGCGCACTGGCGGTGAGCTCCGCTAACACATGCGCACACCCGCGCTATTTTCTTTGAAAGAAAAGAAAAAGGGGTGACAGGACAGTGATGAAAAAGGGGTCACAAAGAGGGTAAGACAGTAGGGAAACAAGCGTGGGATTTGCAGGAGGGATGTAGGTAAGGTCCATAGATGCCCATGTCTTTGGCAGCAACAGCTGTGCATTTCCATGTATTTTGGTGAGACATTGGAAACCTTTCACCCCTGAGAGAGGTGTCAGGACAACATTAATATTTGTTGTAGAGCCAATTGTAATTAACTGTTTCAATGTCAAGCAGACATGTGTGCGACATGGACAGCTATGTATGGGGCGTAATTTTTTTGTGGGTACAGAGTGCCCTTTTTTTTTTTTCAGGTGAGAGTGGTATGTCAGGTGAAGGAAGTCTGTATAGCTGGGGAGGTAGGTTGGGTAGGTTAACAGACAAGACAGACAAGACGCATACAGGGGCGGTGTATGACACACGTGGCGGGGTTACACAATTGACAGGGACGGAGGTTGGGATATCCAAGATGCATGAGCCCACAGATGGCAACAGTGGAACTGATATCCCCACCCATAGGCAGTTGCCACTTTTCCTTCACAGCCCAGGACGGGGCTGTGCTGGGGCTGTGTAGGCGGGGCAACGGCCGGGGCCGTTAGCTGTGCCACACGAGCCTCGAGCTGGCGTAGGGGCCCAAGATCTTGGATCTCCCTTCGCACCACAGACCGGACACCTTGGAGGGTGAGTGGACGAACCCCTCCGGCCACACTTGCAGAGGGGGGACGGGCCCCATCCCTTGCAGCGCTTCCACCCGAAGGTGGCACATGGCCACCAGAGGGGGGTCCGGCCTGGGCACTAGTGCCAGGTGCAGTCGCCAGCTGAGGTGGGAGAGGTGGGTCCGCTGGGACCTGCCTTCCCAAGCGTTCTAGGTTTGTGTGTAGTTATGTTAGTTTGGGTTAGTGGCATTTTATTCCATTCAGATTAGTTGTAACAGCATGCATTGGTATTCCCATCAAACAAACACCCAGATATTAACACCATTGACAAAGGGGCATGTCAATATCACATGCATTATTTGAACAGAAATACACAGTCAAACAACATGCAGGGTTGATTAATGGCAACAGGCCATCAAATTTGCAGGTATGAACAGGGCACATGCACGAACAGACATGCATATATTTTTGAAACGGACAAATGTCCATGATTAATGAAATGTTCACATACCATTATTTAGTGGGCGTTATATGGAATTATAGGGTTGGGTGGAGATAGAAAGTGATAACACATTCATATGTTACACATTGATTTACATTTGTAATAGGTACACAATTAAGTTGAGGCTGATGTTTCAAAATAATTTTTATTTGACTGTCATGCTACACCTGTTACAAATACATCACTATCCTACTTATTTTGAATCTGATCAGATACATCATCCTGCTACACTTTGATGACAGGACAGGGGACAATTATGGCTGTTTAGTCTGTCAGATAATCATTCATTCTATCTGCAAATTGTTTACTGTGATCACCATATACAGAATTTGGCCTAGACATTCCAGATTCTGACGCACTGAAATCAGTTTGGGATATTAAGTTGTACTTCCCACATGCATTTAGTTCTGTAGAAACACACTGGGGCTAATATATTCAGGGGTTATTACTACTTTATTCATACATGACCCTTTCTGTCACTCACACATCCTGCAACTTCACAGTTCAGGTTGGTACTTCTAGGCTTTGTTCACATGTTAGACTGGTGGTGATTCAAACACTTTCCAACAGCCTCACTTCTGTCATGATTCAGCATTTCAACAGGGGATATATCTCGCATATGACTACCTCAGATTCTGAAGCTGTACTCTTGAGACTACTGCAGGTTACACTATATTTAATTAATGGTGGGACATCTGTATTACAGCACTGTTTAATTCTATCAATTATATTTCCAGTTACACTTGCATACTGATGAACTTGTTGCAGCCATACCTGCAGACTTTCAATTCTTGCTTGCACATTACATTACTTTTAATCAATACACTGCAGTGTTCTGATACATGCTACAGTATAATATTTATTTACAAGTAATGGGTGGGGTTACTAACCTGCATGGTGGCGCAGCCACACCAGCCAACGGGCATACATCTTGCGGTTCGCAGAGCAGACACCTGCAGCTGTAATACGAAAGAAGTAATATTGGACTACACATCTCCATGGTATCAGCCAGTTGAAATCCTTACATGCATAAGTAAAATGTAACTTACTCAGTAGTGGGGTGTTGGGCATATCCCGGGCCTCCTGGATCCATTCGGTCAACTGGTCTTGCTTGCGTCGCTTCAGGTCCGCATGGTGGTGACGGACCTGCTCACCAGTGCGTGGAATGTCAGTAGCACTGGTCAGATCACGAGCCAACTGGTCCCATGCCTCCGCCCTATATGCTCCCCATGAGACCTGGCCCTGCATGAGTTGGGCCTCGTGATGATGGACAAGGAGCCAGACCATGTATCTGGACTTCTCAACGCCCCAACGCTGTGCTCGAAAGCAACGTCCCTCACCTACTCCACTCATTCTGACTGCAGGTCTGTTCTACAATCGTTTCTGCTGTGTATTCCCGCCTATGGGGCTTATATATGCCGGTTTTCCCGCACATTTCTCTGGCTGTTTTGGAATTGTATCTACTTCACTGAAAATGCTTTATCATGCTCCATTCTGGATTTTATCCCATATATATGCTATTTCTGCATTTCTAGGTATTGCTGTCATGGCTTAGTGGTTTAGTACCTTGACTCTAATGCATGGTATCCTGGGTTCGAATCTGGCAACTGATTTTTGATTTTCCTGACAGAAATGAGTTGAGGACCTGTCAATCAAACATGCCAAAAGCACTTTTAAGCACTTAAAAGCAGGTCTGTGCTCGTTTGCGCGGAGCTAACGCATGCGCACTGGCACTTAGCTTGTGGGAGCGGTGCGCAAACGGTGTGCGCTGGGATAAACTTGAATTGGCTAGTGACACACATGTTCAGCTAAGCACAGCTACTTGCAAACAGTTTCAGCCTGTTAAACCGGTGCTTAGCAACGGGCACGCAGTTTGCAGCTTTTTAAACACTACTCAGCTACGGGCAGTCTGTCTCACAGCAGCTTAGCTATCAGTACATTTCTGACTATTTTTATTATTGTGTTACTTCAAAATATATGCTCCATTTCATTCCATTTTACAAAAGGGAATACTTTTACATTTGTACAATACTGTCAGGGGGCTTTTTAGTGCTTATTTACAAAAAAAAAGGTTGTTGTGGGGGCTCGAACCCTGCCTGCCTACTCTTAGGCCAGCAACTCTACCGCTAAGCTATTACTTCTTGGCTTACTTTGCATATTTAGTTCTTATATCCTTTTCCACTGACTGCTAACTGCAATTGCGCTAGTAGCACACCAGCGTACATGAGCGCACACAGTAGCACACATTTACGGGGTTTAAAAAAATAAAACCGTTTTTATTTTCATTTTATAACATTTGTTCACTCTTTACATTGCTGGTCTGTGGGGGCATGTGTTGTGTAGTGTGTTTGTTCACATTTCCATGGCCTTTCTCGTGGCTGTTTACTTTCAGCCATTATAGACGTCCGGGGGCATGTCCGCTTGCAGGGCTTAGCCAATGGACACGCCCCCTACTGTCTTACACGGTCCGTGTAAGAGTTAGTGTGATTCAGCATGCCTCATGCACCTCATGCATATGCATGACATGCTGACATCACACCGTTTAACTGCAGCCTCCGTGTAAGAGTTATAACTCTTACACGGAGGCTTCGTGAATCTGGCCCATTAACTTATACATTTAAATATTTCTGCTGGAGGGACTTCAGCAAAAGTATCACTCGCTCAAAAATTCAAGCATCGGCATATTATACATATCTCTCTCAAAAATAATTGCAGCACCTTTGTCAGCCAGTTTAATAATAAAGCTGTTTTGTAACTTCTCAAGAGCTTGAAACTCAGACAAGGAAAGGTTGTAGTTCTTTTTTTCAGATTTCATGTAATAGTTATGTATGTCCCTTTCCCATGCTCCCATAAATGTATTTAAAATGAGACAATCCACCGGTACAAACATACTCGTTTTTTTACATACCTGTGTAGCTTTATCAGGTGCATCCTTAAATATAAATTTCAGACTCATTCCTTATAAACAATCTAAGATCAGTCAGTGCTATTACAACACTGTCCATTTAGATGGAGTGAAACGTGTACCTTTATTCAAAAGCTTTAACAGCTTCAGTTAATCGAAAGGAAGATGAACAGAAAATTCACTCTGTTCTTGTTGCTGAGAGTCCTGCTGCATTTATCCAGTCCTCTGTGCTTCTCCACCTGTTGGATTGCTGACCTTGAGTCTGCTTCCTGCCCCAATTGTCCCTCTCCTTCGCTCCGTTCTTTGATGTATTCCGTACTGCCTGCCCCACTTTCTCTGGTAATGTGATGGTAATTCGTCTTGCCTGTTAAATCCTGATTCTACAGGGTTGTACCATTTGTAGTGAGGGTGTGGACCTCACAGAAGTACTTGCTTCTGGTAGTAAATGTGCAACATTGAGTCTACAAGTTGCAAATTTCTATTAGTTGAATTTAAGTTAACATTATGCCCACTGACAAGTTCATCAGGAGAAAATTCATCTAGTGAATCCATGGTCTGTTAAATCCTTCACTATTTATTATTATATCTACCTTGCTGTGTAAAAGGCATTGGGCATTCCCTAGGCTAAGAAAATATGTGCCCATTTTTAAACTCTCCAATGTCTCTGTTCAATTTGCGTTTCTTAGTGGCAATTGGCTTTTTTCAAATATTAAGTTCTCGACCATTTTGTTATATAACAGTGAACCCTCATTTGTTTTAGAGGTTTCAAGCAGTTCATTCTCAATCTGAATAATCTCCTGTTGTAAGTTGCATTCAATTTTGTAAAAGTATTCATTCATTAATCTCATATAGTCAGCACCAATTCTCAAATTAAACTCCTGCCACTTTTTGAGTAATTCTGGGTATGTGTTATGGTATGAGGGCATTTTTAAAACCCTCAGACTGCGTGGGACACCACCACATTCTAAATATGTTAAAAAAAAAATGCCATAGTAATCTTTTAAATGACTATACCTTACGTTCCATGATAGTTTGTTTTCTTTTAAGCCAGCAGCAGCCTCATGCACATCAGATGCCAAGACTTCTCTTGGTTCCTTCAAACAGGATAGCAGCAGGTTATGTTGAATTAGCAGCATTTGGTTCACAGAACGACCATTGTTATTCCCCATAGACTGTGTCGTGTTCAAGGATAAAACTGCCTCGATTCCTGTGACTTTTCCAAAGCAATCAAAAATCCAAAGAAACAAGAACAGCGTGTAGGTAAACCAGGCCGAATACAAAATGCAGAACAGTAGTAAAAAAAAAAAATCCAAAGCCTAGAAATGTTGAGGTAAAATGCACCATTTATTCCAAACAGGAAAAAATTCACAGCTTTCGGGATCAACCCTTCATCAGTGTGTAAAAAGATTAAATACCTTTATTTAAATAGTAAAATCAAACCATAAAACTAATCATGACACAGTTTTGTATTAAGCACTTCAGTTTAACAAAACACAGGTAAAATGTTACTGAACGTAAGTATAGCCATAAAATAAGAAACATTTAACTAAGACCCATCCACACAAGATGTTTCAAAATTAACAGTCTTCTTTTTAAAATATGTTTAATGCTTACTGCTGTATTTAAACCTGGAAAAGATTAACAGTCTTCTTTTTAAAATAGGTTTAATGCTTACTGCTGCATTTAAACCTGGAAAAGATTAACAGCCTTCTTTTTAAAATAGGTTTAATGCTTACTGCTGCATTTAAACATGGAAAAGATTAACAGTCTTCTTTTTAAAATAAGTTTAATGCTTACTGCTGTATTTAAACCTGGAAAACAATCTGCTTCTAAAACTGTGATCCATGAGTATTCACATACTTCTAACTCACCCCAGAGTAAAAGCATATCTCTGGGGGAAGGGCCGTTTGCTGTCATCAGCAGACTGTCATCCAAAGGGGTAGTAGTGTTGGTGCAGACATCCACGAAGATGTCCAGTAGATGACAGAGTACCAACTCCTGTGTCACCCTGCTGCTAATTTCTTTTGTAGTGAACATCTAGCAACTTAACATCGCTTGTCCCCTCACCCCAGAACATCAGTTGGCTGTCCACTACTTCACAAAATATACAAGGGGTTTAATTGGATATTTGAATTTCTTGGGAAAATCCAGGTAGATTACATGCAATGACTTTTGTCTATCAGCCGGGGGGGGGGACTTCAAAGTGGCAGATGTTAGTTTGCAAGATCTTCATCTAACAAAAACATATGGTTACATTTATCCAGAAGTAGTAAATCACCAGTGATGATCTGGCTTGGCTCACAAGTATCCAGTCTTTAGCCTTGTTGATACTGTTTAGGTTAAAAGGCTTGGTTTTCTGGGTCAGCTACCTTTCTACTGTTGTGGATAACTATTGTCCTGTTGCCATGTTTTTAGGATGAAGCCAGTGTTGAGAATTTTATGATATGCAGTGGATCTTTGAAGTTCACTTTTAGTGCTTGCTAGAAAATCATACTCCTTTGAAAAGAAAAACGTACACACAAATATAAATATATTTAAGTATGAAGTCGTGAGGGATTTTACTGTTAAATTTGAGCATTCAGGTATGTTCTATCATAGCGTCTTGCTTTTTAACTCAAGAAGTTCCAGTGTACATTCAGAAATATAAGTTTAACAAAGTCTGTGTATTTACTTCAGATTGTGACCATTAAGTTGTCCTGTTTTTGACAAGGTTGAAGATGTACATCACAAACTTTTTCACTTTCTGCCTAAAAGACCGGAACATAATTTAATGCTAAAATGATGTAACCTTGCATCTCATCTGTGAATGAATTAGTCTACAACAGATCTGTTATCTGCCTGAAACTTTTCATTGTTTTAGGAAACTTTCGAGTGAACAATTGAACAAAGATATCTCAAAAATCGTTTCTTTTTCCAACCTCTGTAATTAGCTGTGTTTATTTCATGACTAAACTTTTGCACAGTGGTTTAGTGGTTGGAGCTCTGACTTGCCTTTCATTGTCCACCATTCAGTCCTTACTGATTCCTGTCTTTGTGGATTTTGGCCAGGTTTTCTCTTGATTCCTTTGTCATGACTTAGGACATGGTTTCCTCCAACTTCCAAAAAAAGGGGGGGGGGTTCTGAGAAGGACCAGTTAAGTTACCGTTAACAAATACTGTTTAAAAGTTGTTCTCATAAAGCTTTCAAGTTGGGATTATGAGAACTGTGCTTTGAAAGCAATTTACTAACAAGACATTCAGCTGTCACTGGGAAAAGTAATGAAAAATTTGTTGTTAGGACTGGCGTATCATCTTCTTTTTAAAGGTCATCATTGTGTTCAAAGTTAAGTTTGGTAACTGAGGCAGCATTGTCCATGTAAGACTGGAGGGAAAATAAGTGTTCAGAAATTGGCCCATCTGTAAACTAACTGCTGTTTCAAAATTGACTGCCACAGTGCCACTCAGAGAAACTGCCTTTGGCTGCTCCCCCCCCCCCCCCCTGTTTCATTTGCTGGTCAGTCGACAGTGAGTATTAAGTGTGGGTAATGCAGCCCAATGAGTACAATTGTCCCTTGTCAGTGACCTGGGAGCACTTTAACTGACTTTCTCACAATTCACAAATGGAAGTTTTGAGACTCAACCTCACAAATACAGTATGAAGCTCATTAGCAGCTGATTGCCTTGTCCTTCTGAGTTTAATTTCCAGATATTTTTTTGATTTTACCAGACAAGTATTGAGGTGACTGAGTGGCATATTCTGGGATGCCATCTCTTAGCTTTCACAGAAGTTCACCAACGTATAAAAATCCATTCATGAAACACTAAAGACACTACTGACTTAAATGTGCATTGCAGACCAATTTTAATTCTAAAAGTGGGCAGGTGGCAGTAAACTAATGCTTAAATGTTTTACTTTGGGGAACTGTTGGGCAGGATTCACGAAGGCTTACATGGAGTTTGAGTAGTGTAAGCCTCCCGATCCAGGAACAGCCCAAACCTCCGTGTAAGAGACTAGCTAAAACGTCTCTTACACGGACTGGGCGTGGAAATGCTCAATACCTCATTTGCAGCTCAAAGATTAGCAAATGAGGTATTTGAGCGATCCAGGAAGCCCAAACCAGTCCGTGTAACGGACGTTTTAGCTGCAGAAATGTACTCAGCTGACAACTGAGTACATTTCTGCAAAACGGAGCTATGTCAGCTCCAAATAAAGGTTGCATATGTGTCATCTAGCATGCCAATGGCCAAATATGTGGCCATTGGCATTAAAAAGTGATGCAAAATTAATTAAAGTAACATTTTTTTTTTTCAGGGGATTTTGATGTTTGCAGCGCACACCCGTGCAAACAGGGTGCGCTGCCTAAAAGTGAAAACCAAAGCTTATAAGCCCACAATTGTGGGTTTTATGTAGTACATGGAATGGCAATGCAGGGACTAGCAGACCAAAAACAATATGGCCACCGTGTAGTGGTTGCCAAGGGGGGGAAGCTCAGTGTAAGAGATGTAACTAAACATTACTAGGCAGTCCTATGTAAATGAGGGTTACAATACTGAATCACACTGCCACATGGCTAATGAGCACTTTTCGAGTAGTGTAAGAGTTACAGAAGGGGGAGGAATAGAGTAAGAGGTAGGTGACATCACGGGGGGAATGATAGAAGTAAATGTATCACATTGGAGAGCAGTGTAACATGACAGATGAGACAGACATCAGGGAGAGAGGTGTGTCCCAACAGAACACTAGGAAAGTCAAGAAATAGAGGGTGTACACTATCCCTACACTCAAACTTTCTTGATATACGTGCATGCGCGCATGTAAGGCAGGTTCACCATGTGGGAGCGTGTCGCAAACTGTTTAAAACTGTTTGCGTGGGCGTGCACTTGTGTAAGGCAATGTAAACATCAGGAAGCCTGTTGCCTGATGTATAAGGCTGTGTGCGCGAGTTTTACCATGAATCAGCCAAGTCCAAACCGTGTAAGTATGTGTGCACGCGTTTAAGTCACTGTGAGCGTGCTTATGCTGATGTGCACATTGCTCCCCCTGAGGAAACGGAGAGGAAAAAGGAAACAACCAGATTACAAGGAAGCTGTCAGAGAATACTGCTGGAGTTAATTGGTGATAACAATTAGAAGAAGGCAATTACACAGGCAGACTAGAAGCCCAACCCAGCACTTAAACACTGCTAACAGCAGTGCAGGGTGTTTCTCTCAAGAGATACTGCAAGAAAGGTGTAAGCTATCAGAATTGAAAACTGAAAAAGCTGAACTCTGAGCAGAAATGCTAGGGGCTGCCATAGCTGTTATAATCAGGCATAGGTGAATTGCTGAGGGTGGTGACAATGTAGATGCTGACAGACAACCCAGAGTGAGGAGGAGAAGAGTATACAGGCCCAGGGTCACCTACCATGGGTTACATGAGCTGGAGATAGAGCGCTACAGAGTGGACAGAGACCTTCTGCAGCAAATTGTTGAGCTGTGCAGGCCACGTCTCACACACAGAACCAAAAGAGGGGAACCCATCCCAGTGGAAACCAAGGTATGTGTTGGCCTAAGAATACTAGCAACAGGTACCTTCCAGAGACCAACTGGTGATATGATGGGGATATCACAGGCATCAGCCTCCAGGGTACTGCACCAGTTCCTGGATGCCATGTCAGCACATGTCAGTGATCATGTATATTTCCCTAATGCCCGTGAGGTTGTGGCCAGCAATATGCGTCTCTTCCAGCAAGTAGCGGGATACCCTGAGGTACTGGGTGCAATAGACTGCACGCACATACGCATCAAAGCACCAGCCGGTGAGCGGGGTAGAGCCTATATTAACCGCAAGGGATTCCCCTCCATCAACTGCCAGGTCGTGTGTGATGCCCAGGGCATAATAATGAATGTGTGTGCTGGCTGCCCTGGGAGCTACCACGATTCTCGCATCTGGCATCTGACGCAGCTGTACCAATAATTTGCCAGTGGGGACTCCGTGGGGGATGCAGGTTATGCACTTGAGCCGTGGCTGATGACACCCATCAGAAATGCACACACACCTGAACAGGAACGCCATAATGAGGCACACGCACAAACACGTAATGTCATAGAGCGTGTGTTTGGGCTGCTCAAGTCACGGTTCCTGTGTCTGGACATATCTGGTGGAGCCTTGCAGTACACACCAACTACATGTACCCAAATGATCATGACATGTGCTATTCTACATAATATGATCCTGCGGAAACAGCTGCAGCAGGACCAGCATAGGGCTGGGCCAGACATACCCCCACCATTGCTAAGGCCACCACAGGCAGAGGGTGACTCGGAGGAGGAACAACCTGACCTTGCCCCAGTAGGCAGGAGGAGGCGTGCCCAGTATGTCCTTGGCTTGGCAAAGAGGCAACGCATAGCACATACACTGGCTCAGTAGGAACACTGGGACTGATACCCCCTCCGACTCGCTCGTATAGTAACAGGGACGCCTAACATGACAACCTGCTTCCAAACATGTACAGGGAGTGTAGTATGTGCATCCGACAGAGGCAGGCCTGCAGCACCACCTGAGGCATGAATGCCATGTGTTAAGTAATGTAACACCATGTACCATATGCACACCTGAGGATCCTGACTAACATCCACCCTCCAGAAATAAAAATCACCAGCAAATGGACTCCAGGAAGCAACCAGTAAACAACCAGTAAAGAAAATGAACAAAGCCACGAGTTTGACCTAGGTTTCGTCTTTAATCCGACTTCATCAGAACACAACTAATGCAAGTAAAAAGCAACCTTATATACACACCTAAAATGACATCATCAAAATTCAATTAAATAATTAATTGAATAATTGGCATAATTAACATTCAATATGAAGGCCAGCGTACATAATAAAAGCACAAACCCAAACCTTAGTAAAAGGTGTATCAACACTAGAATCAAAGTTAAAAATTAAAAACTGCCAAACAAAAAGTACAGTTTTGTACCTACCATAAATGTAGATGTTCGAGGATCTCCATTGCTGCAGTCCTGACAAATGGGTACTCCGCTGCCCACCATCGGCCCGAATATCAAAGGGCTAGAACCGGCGTCGGTCATGGGCGCCTGAGACTGACGCAAGTACTTGTCAGTACAAATGCGCATGACCGACGCCATAACCTCAGTCTTTCTTGCCTCAGACGTCAGAATGCAAAAAAAAAAAACACCAGCCGAAAACCCCAATCTAAAAGAAAAAGGGGGAAGGAGGGAGGGAAAATAGGACTGCAGCAATGGAGATCCTCGAACATCTACATTTATGGTAGTACAAAACTGTACTATGTTCGTCGTCTCCCATTGCTGCAGTCCTGACAAATGGGTAGAATCCCAGAGCAACGGAAAAAAGGGGGGCTGGCCAACTAAATAGCAGGAGGAGCTGCAGACATGCCCTGCAAGACTGCAGTGGCAAACCCAGCCCTAGACCTAGAATAAAGAGGCAAATGATAATGCTTTGTAAAGGTATGTACAGAACTCCAAGTAGCTGCCTCCAGAATGTCTTTAGTAGCTACCCCTCTCAAAAAGAGGTGGCCGTAGCCCTAGTAGAATGAGGCCTGATCCCAACTGGAACCTCCTTTCCATGATGAGAGTAACAAAAAGCAATACAATGGCCGATCCACTTGGAAATAGTTTGCTTCGAGACAGCTTTCCCACTTGAAGCCACAGCAAACGAAACAAATAACTGTTGAGATCTCCTGAACTCATTGGTTCTGAACAAATAATACCGTAACTGTCTATGCACATCCAAAGAATGCAAAACTCTTTCCCCTTCATTTTGGGGGTTAGCATAAAAAGTAGGCAAATGTATAGATTGGTTCAATGCCACATTAGAAACTACCTTAGGCAGAAAAGTAGGATTAGTACGCAAGGAAACTCTGTCCTGGTGAAAAATCAGAAAAGGTTCCACTGCCATGAGAGCCTGTAATTCAGATACCCTTCTAGCAGAAGTAGCAGCCAATAAAAAAGCAGTCTTCCAGGACAACAACTTCAATTCAGCCGTAGCTGCAGGTTCAAAAGGAGGCAGAGTCAGTTTTTCCAAAACAAAATTAAGATCCCAGGCAGGAGTAGGAGCCCTCCGTGGGGGTCTTATGTTCTTTGCCCCTCTAAGAAACTGTTTAAGCAAAGGATGTGAAAAGAAAGGAGGATCACCATCATAGTGAGCAGAAATAGCTGCAGCATGCACTTTTATAGAAGAGAAGGACAAACCCTTGTCCAGTAACATAGTCAAATATTGCAAAGTACAACTCAAATTAGGCAAAGTGACATCAAGGCCTTTAGCTGAACTCCAAAGAAAAAATCTCTTCCATTTATTGGCATAAACTTTTCGAGTACTAGGACGCCTGGCTTCCAAAAGGACATCTAAAACTTGTTGAGGGAGCTGAAGGCCCCCATCCTCTAAAACTGAATGCGCCAGGCTGTCAGGTGTAGGGATTGCACCCTGACATTGAGAAAATGATTGTCTGCTTGAGACAATAAGTGAGGAATCCGTGGTAATGGCCAAGGTGTCCCGTGAATTAGGCTCCTCATCAGAGGGTACCAATGTTGACGAGGCCAATCCGGCGCTATAAGGATCATGCAAGGTTTGTCCCTCCTGACTTTCAACAGAACCTTTGGAAGAAGAGGCAGAGGAGGAAAGGCATACACGTGAAGGTTGCTCCAACTGAAGGATAGTGCATCTATTTTCCAGGCTTTTGGATGAAACAGCCTTGTGCAAAACAGAGGTAGTTGGGAATGAGAAGCGAACAGATGTATGTCTGGAGTTCCCCAAGCCATGGTCAACTGAAGAAATACCTGAGGGTCCAACTTCCATTCGTGAGGATCCACCATCTGTCTGCTCAGAACATCTGTTAACGAATTTTGTGCTCCTGGCAGAAACTGTGCTCGAAGAGTGATGTGCAGATCCAAAGCAGTTTCCCATAACAGCATTGCTTGTCTGCAAAGAGGGTAAGAATGAGTTCCCCCCTGCTTGTTGATGTACCACATGACAGTTGTGTTGTCTGTTCGAATCAACACCAGTCCCGGTCGAAGTAGATCCTTGAATGCTTTCAATGCAAATTGAACTGCCAGCATCTCCTTCATGTTGATATGCAAGTGAAGCAGCTCCGGGGGCCAAAGGTCTTGAATCCATTTTCCTTTGAAATGCCAGGCCAACTCCGAGGCGTCTGTCGTTAATATCTGACCTGCCTCCGGTTGGGTCACAGAGAGTCCCTTGTTTAGGTGACATTCCTGAGCCCACCACACAAATTCTTTCTGAATGCAAGGTAGAATCCGAATGACAGTATCCAAATCGTGGCTGTGTTGAGTCCAAACGCTTTTGAGATACCATTGTAGCTTCCTCATATGCAGTTTGGCATTGGGAAGTACTAGAATGCAAGATGCCATGAACCCCAAGGCTTGAAGGACTGTCCTTGCAGTCAGCCTGGACATTACGGATAGCTGTTGGAAGTATAGGTGAAGATGTCTTTGTTTGTCCGGGGTAAGAGATGCCATCTGAGTAGCTGTATTCAGTCTCACACCCAGAAAACACATCTCCTGTGAGGGTACTAGACTGGACTTTATTTCGTTCACAGAATACCCTAGGCATCTGAAAACTGTCATCACATACTGCAGATGTCGAAGAAGTTCGTGTTCGCCCTGAGCCAGTATCAATCGTCCAGATAAGGATAAATTTGAATTCCCCTGAGCCGGAGAAAAGCTATTACTGGAGCCAGGACTTTTGTGAACACCCTGGGCGCAGTAGATAAGCCAAAGGGCAATGCAGAGAACTGATAATGCAAATTCCCAGTCCGAAACCTCAGGAATTTCCTGCAACTGGGCCTGATAGGAATGTGAAGATAGGCCTCCTTGAGATCCAAAGTCACCATCCAGTGATCTCTGCCTAGCATAGGCAACAGCTGCTGCAGCGTTAACATCTTGAATTTCGGAATTTCCAGAAAGGTGTTTAGAATGGATAAATCCAGAACGGGCCTCCAAGTATTTCCCTTCTTTGGCACTAAGAAAAGACGGGAATAAAACCCCGTGCCTCTTTCCACAGAAGGAACTGCCTGTATTGCTCCCAGCCGGAGCAGAGAAAAAATCTGTGCCTGCGCTTCCAGTCTTTGCTGATGAGGCACATCTGGCATACCTTTGAAAGGAGGGAATGTGTGAAAATAAAACTTGTAGCCTCGAGTTATAATGTCCAATACCCATTTGTCTTGGGTAACCAAATGCCAATTCCGTTTGAAAAGCCCAGTTTTCCTCCTAGAGGAGCTGCCAGCAAAACAGAGTCCGGCAGCTGAAGACACCAGTCATTGGGACTGCTTCCGAAAGGACTGACCCATGCCCACCCCAGCAGAAGGGGTAAAAGAACTCAAAGGTCTAGAAGTAACAGGGCCCTGAGAGGAAGCCCTACCTCTACCATGCCTCGACCTGCCCCTAGAATGAAAATCCGAAGAGGGAAAAGACCATCCCTTAGTAGGCCAATTCCTACTGAACTTAGGGGGCTGAACCTGCAAAAAGTCTTTAACCGTCTGCATAGACTTAGCTTTTTCCTCCATTTTTTTCAAAACTGATTCCACTGGAGGGCCAAAAAGAACATCAGATTGCAAAGGAGCATACATAATGCGAGCCTTAACATGCTCTGACAAGGACTGATCCCTAAGCCAGGCATGTCTGCGAACAACAGAACTAGTAGCAGCCACCCTGGAAGAAGCTTGTAAAGCATCAAAACCACACTGCAAAGAATGCTTACCAACCTGGTCAGAAGCATGCACTAAATCCTGAAGCTCCTTACAGTCAACACCTTCAGCTAAAGCATCAACTTTACATTTCAATTGACTTGGCAAATAATTCTGATACCTGAGCATATGAAATTGACAATTTAAAGCTCTCATAGCCAAAGTAGAAGAGGTATACAGTTTTTTACCCCACCTATCCAGGGCCCTAGCATCCTTGTCCAGAGGAACTGGATTCTTAACCACAGAAGCCTTAACACCTTTGGGGCCTTGAGAAATAGTTTCTGGATCAGCCCTAGGACTATTATACAAGTACTTGTGAGCTTCCGGAACCCTGTAGTATCTATCTGGTTTAACTGGGGCAGGAGGCAGAGAATCTGGGTTAAGGGCAGCCTCAGAAAATACATCCTGAACAACATCCAGTACAGGGGGAATAGCCAAAGGCCTGTGCTGAGGTAAAAACAAGAATTCTCTTAGCCTTTTACGAGAATCAGAATAATCTTGGCCATCCCACTGGAAATGTTCCCTCATGGAATGCAAAGTTTCAGAGAAAGAAAAATCGTCTGGAGGGGACACAGAGGGGGTAGCGTCCTCAGCCTCTGAATCAGAATAGGGAGGGAAATCCGGAAGCTCTTCCACAGAGGAATCTGACTCATCGGAAGACTGAACCAGACCCTCCAACTCTGTGTCTATCCTGGGCCTCTTCACAGGGGGGGGCATGGAACCTCTAATTAAAGTAATCAAATCTTCAGCCATCTTTAACATGTGCTTCCTAGGGGCTGGACCCTGGGGATGAGCACCAGCAGGGAAAGACCGAGATTTAGAATGGCCTTTGCCTTGAGAAGGAGGAGGTCTAACTACCCTATGAGGGGAGGAAGCCACAGACAACAAAGAAGCACCCTCAGCCTGGCCTAACACAGGAGAAGCCACTTCCTGCAGTAACAAAGGCTCCCCTTGACACACAGGTAAACTGTCAGAAGGAGCCACTGAAGCAGTCAGTGGTTCCACAGAACCGACGTCCGGAGTGGATGCCTCATCCTGTTTGGACCGCAAAGACTTTTCTTTGCGCTTCTTAGAAGAACCAGTCGTCGGAGAATCCGATGGCATGTTATAATTACGTTTACCAAACACTAGCCTAGCACAGTCCAACCGACGTTTAATAGTACGCTTGTTAAAAGTAGCACAAAAGCGACACCCAACAACGTCGTGCTCAGGCCCTAAACAAGGAATACAGAGTGAATGGTAATCCCTATGAGGAATCTGTTTCCCACAAGAAATACAGTTATTAACTTTTTCTGACATCCGTCAATACTGAGGCAAGAAAAAGACAAAAAATGTCCCCAACAGGGTACTTAGCCAACTTGGTATCCGGTCTGAAACTCGAAAACCGACAATTCCAGAACGCCGCACGGCACTTGCAAAAACTGCTTCTGCTTAGGACCATGCGGCAAGAAAGACTGAGGTTATGGCGTCGGTCATGCGCATTTGTACTGACAAGTACTTGCGTCAGTCTCAGGCGCCCATGACCGACGCCGGTTCTAGCCCTTTGATATTCGGGCCGATGGTGGGCAGCGGAGTACCCATTTGTCAGGACTGCAGCAATGGGAGACTACGAACATCTGAGTTGCAACAATTTGTAATGAACATTTAAACATAACATCACTACAAATCTAATTATTAGATGTATACTTTGTATACAACATTGTAAATGCAAATAATTTCAACCCAATATATTTTTTAATTTTAAAATAGGCATAATAGTAATGCAGTCATTAATGCCTGGAAATTCCAATGCATTAAGTTTCAGCTGCCATTTCATCTCACCTATATCTAAGTGCACATCCAGTTTCCTTCCAAATGTATCTACCAGAATCTGCTGGATCACACAAAACTTAAAATGATGACCACTATTAGTGTCAATGTGCCTATACAGGGCATTAGTCTTTTTCTTTAATCTAATATCAGACTGATGCTCAATAATTCAGTCCCTTAATGCCCTGCACGTCTTCCCAATATAAAAGGCCGGACACTGGGTACACATTGCCGCATACACGGCACTCGTACTATAACAGTCAAAATGAGCCCCAACCCTAACAGTAACTCCAGCCACCTTAAATTCCGCACCTGTCACATTGATCAGGTGACAAACACTGCAGCTACCGCACTTAAAGTTACCCTTACTCCTATATGTAACTGTGTGTGTAATGTCACCCCTTTCCAATAATTGTTTAAAAGAAAGCCCTTTCCTGAAAACACATTTAGGCGGTCTCCCCAACTTCCCACTTACCAAATGATCCATTTTCAAAATTTTCCAATTATTGACAATAATCTCAGCAATATAAGGTGCGTCAAAGGAGAAAGTGGTAATAAAATATAATGGATGTTCACAACTGACCCGTGCACTAGATTAGTCACTTCTAAGAATGATGTCACCCATAGACGCAGCATTACCATCAACATGCTCATATCTAATATCAGGCTTTCCATGTAATAAAGCCCAATAGACACCATTGGCCCTTTTTAATTTTACTTCATCCGCAATACAATTACACAATGCCGCTGGATAACCCCGCCTAATAAACATTAGCTTAATAAAGTCAAGTTCTTTAAAAAAGTCAACATCCAAACTAGTCATTCTCGCTGCCCTGACCATCTGCCCTTTAACTATTGCCTTCTTCTGATGGTCAGGGTGACAGCTTGAATAACTTAGATATGAGTTCGAAAATGTGGCTTTTCTATGGATGGTAGATATCAATCCAGAATCAACTGGGCTGACAGCTAAATGCACATCCAAATAATCAATTTCAACATTACTCATGCTATGGGTGAATTTCAAAAATTCAACAGAATTATTAATAAACTCAATAAATTCTGTAAACTTGTCAATTCCACCATCCCAGATGATAAACAAATCATCTAGGAAGCGGGTGTAAAAGCTGATGTGGGGCATGAATCTGCTAGTAAAAAGAAATTCTTGCTCCCAGTATGCCATTACATAATTGGCATATACCGGGGCACATGCCGCCCCCATCGCAACACCAGTTGTCTGTTTATAAAAACTCCCCTCAAACTGAATAAAATTGTTAGTGAGCACAATTTCCGTTAAACCTACCAACAAGTTGATTCTATCCTGATCAAATAAACCTGTTTTTAACAATTGAACCTCCAACCATTCAAGCCCTATTGTAGGAATAACTGAAAACAAGTTTACAACGTCAACTGTTATCATAATAGTATCGTTTGTGAATTTAACACCCTTTAGCCTCTCCAAAAAAGACCACGAATCTTTGGTGATATAATTAAATACTTTTAAACCCTTCTGTAGTTCAAAATCAAGAAATTTACTTATAAAACAGGTTTTACTGCGCTTGCCATCAACAATTGGCCTAAATGCTAAATTATTTAAGCCCTTGTGGATCTTAGGTATTCCGAAAATCCCACTAACCATTGGATAATCATTGATCAAGTACCTATACTCATCCTCATTTATGTGCCCTTGCCAAAGTAAGTCCTCAATGTACAAACTAACCTTACTATAGGCAATATTTAATTCATTAAGGCTAACATCTTCATATGTATCAGTTGCCAATAATGCCATAATACTATTGACATAATCAACCCTGTCAATAAGCACTAAGCCATTTCCTTTATCGGGCTTCATAAATCTTATAGAAATGTCATTTACCAACCCATCCAGCAAATCATGCTCTTCAAAGGTCAGATTGTCCCTCGTATCAAAGGCCAACTGTGGACTCATTGCCCGCCTATAGTGCTCCCTAATATCAAGCTCACATATCCTTTCATAAGCATTGGTAACAACATTAATTGGGGGCATATACTTACTTGGTTTAGCCCCACTTCATTCCTATTTACACCATTGAAGGTCAATTTCAAGTTCATCTTCCTTACTAACATTTTTAAGTCAACTAAAGTATTACTAAAACCACCCCGAGCTAGGGGAACAAATGTTAACCCTTTAGCCAATAATTCAACATGTCGTTCATTAATGATTTTAGTAGAATAATTGTATATTTTAAAATCATCAAAACCATTAGCTATAATAACAGGATTACTAAGCCCGTGTTCCAAAACTGATAAGAGTTTCCATCCATTACTTGTATCAATTCTTCAATACCACAATCCACATTACAATAATTCACACTACTTTGCGCCACATTATCAATTTCTTGCTCAATTTGACCATCACTATCATTATCAGGATGCACACCAGCCTCACCAAAGAAAGTTGGAAAGGTGTGCAAACTAACATCATACAGGGAATCACAGTCAACATCAGTATTATCTACAGAATTGCTAATAAGTGAACCACTAAACCCAACCACAGAGGAAAAAGCTTCACTCAAATGCAAAGACTGCTGAGTTTCAACACCAAAATCATTAACTTCACCCATTTCAGCGTTCACTAAAGGTATCAACAGTTGATTCTAATTCACACATACTTACATTAACATTCAATAGATTGTTACCCATATGTACACCCTCCAACATATTTCCATGTGTGTCATCCAAATGTAAATCAAAATTAGACGTGTCAACAAAAATATCCCTATATGTGTCTGCAACATTAATACAATCACTAATATGTTGCCACCGTTGTATAACAGGAACATAACCAGTGACATCAATAACATTAGTAACATTAATTTCAAACTGAGAATATTCTTGATTTGAATGTCCAAAAACTGTCCTAGCATCACAATTGTCCAAATGTACACACACGTCATCCACAATCGACTAAATGGGAACAGCAACGCCACAAGCCAAATTCGCATTTGAATTTGTAGTTGAATTTGTAGAAAAAGCGGCTGTAAACCCCCCACAGGACCCGTGAATTGAAAATGAACAATTCTCGGCATCCGCTGTTAACTGGTCAACACTATTAATACCCACACAATTTTGCTGCTCAGTATTGTTACCAGCAAACCGCTCATTGGCATTAACACATGCGTTTCGTTCACAACCGACATTTGTATGCGCTCCACAAGTGTCTGAATTAGGTGAAACTTCACCAAAAAGTTCAAAGTTATTGATGGTACCATCTGTAATGAGCGCTAACAAACGCCCGTTCGTCTCTAAGGAGGCAGGGGAACTAGAATCAACCACACCAGTACAGTTAAAATAACTGCTATAGTTGGATGAATGTGAAAGGCAGTTCAAACTTAAAGGCTCACCTGTATAATTGGAACCACTGTCAAATACTTTCCAATGAGCTCGATTGCTCCTGTTGCTTGAATTTCCAGAATTTGTTAACTTTGGCTTTGCACCCTGCCTGATGTAATCGCTGAACACGTTCTGTTCCTGCCGCTGGTTCCGCCCGCGTATCCTCTCCGACCTTCTCAGTTCCACATCTAAAGGGAATTCAGCCCGCTCTGACTCGCCATTTGTACTTTCCTCAGTTGGCGCCACCTCCAAATCCCTGTTGTAATTGCTTTTACTTAAAGGGACTTTACCATAACAGTTGCCTTCTGACATGGGGTAAGCTTGATTTCGCCTGTACTCGTTACTATCCCTTTCTGTCTTCTTAGCCTTTCTAGCAAAAATAGTTTCACATTGGTTGTTCACTTCTGCCAGCAAGTTGTTATAATTTGTTAAATAATGATCAAAATTTAAATCGGTAGTAATAGCCTCATTCACCGTTTCCAGTTCACATACCAAAGAGGCAATTTGCTGATCATTATATTTAATAATGATGGCTAAAAGTTCAAGTCCCATTTTATTATATAAATTATGAACTTCCAACATATCTTTGTTAGTGGCAATCCCATTGGGATACTTCCAAGCTCGCAAACCTTTAGGTACAAAACCAGTCAATGTTTTTCTGCAAATACCCATTTTCAATTTGCAGTTTTTTAAGGGTAAATAACTTCTTTTCAAGTTCATTCAAGCGCTGTGCCATAGGTTTAAAGTAATTTCTTTCAACATTAACCACCACCCCACTTCGCTGAAAGTTAGTCATTTACTCTCCACTTATTGGCATCGAATTCAGTCACAAAATTATTACCTTCTGAATTGTTGGAAGTGGAAGGATTCGCAGACCTCACTCCAGTATTCACTTCAGGAGAGCTACGTCCCACACTAACCACATGAACCACAAAAACACAAACCCACCTTCATAGGTACCACAAGGGATAGGAACCTAGATGTAATGCTACCCAATGCCAGAAGTATAAACAGCAAGATGCGTGCAGTGTAAACGCACACAGTATAGAGAATGTAGATATCAGTGCTGTAATAGAAAACTGGGTCAAAGCCCACATCAGCACCCTAACACTACCAGGTCACACCTCCTACAGTGATGTACAGCTGCAAAACATGGAACAAGCTACAAAACGAGGGTGACTAGCAATAAATGTCATGGATAACCACACCCCCATGTTGGTGCCACAACAAGAAGCAGCATGGATTAGCCATGGTCAAATACCAATGGCTAAAACTGCCTACCACTATATAGCTTGCTGCAGACCACTGTCATAATAGCAAGAACTGCACCAGGCCTATGTTGGAATATATGAAGATATCAAGCCCCCCAAACCACATTATATTGCTGAAAATACCTACACATACACCATAGTTTCATAGTTTACTACTAGGCTATCTGCCCTAGTGCATTTATAAGCCTAGCCATAGTGATGTGGCTATTGCCACCCCTTATAGTGGTAATAAGTGTACAGAATAGATTCCGAATATTGTGCCTCTGACTTAGTAGTGACACATTATGACCCCTTTACTTAATTGAATTAATTGACTGTGCCTCTGTCTAGTAGTGACACAGGGAGGACCCCTGGGGTAAACCTACGATCTCACATCCACTTGTCCAGATTTCTCTTGGAGAGTCAGTGAGGGACTCTGTCTAACATGAACTGGGATTCTGTGCTAGAGTGTGAGAAGCCTCTGAGTTATGAATCTGTCCCTCCAGCATGTCCTATACATGTATGTGCTGAGGTTCAAATCTTTAGCTCTCATGGTTCTGGTGGATTTGGATTGCTTGCAGTGGAGCATGTCCATCAAATCCTGATTGGACATGGTCTTGTACGTCAGGCATAGGTCACCTGTAAGTAGGCGGTATGCTACTGAATAGAGCTGGATTTCCTTTAGTCTGGAAGCATACGACGTGTTGTAGACCCTTGATCCTCTTGGTAAGATACTTTTGGGGTCTCTCCAGCTGTTGCAAGTGCTGGGTGAGGTACATACCAAATGGGGCTTTGTATTCAATCATGGGCCTGATAAGGGAGAAGTATAGGGGTACAATGACCTCCTTTGATCTGGATGGAAAACCCTTCATGATAAGGTGGGCAAGATAGAAAGTCTTTCTAACCACTTTGGCAACATGGGTGTCAAACGAGAGGTCACTATCTACATGGGTCCCCAGGTGTCTGATTTTTTTTTCTGTGCTCAGTGGGTTGCTATCTATGTGTTCATTTGTGGGTACTTTGTTCCTCCCAAAGGGGATGAATACACATCAGTTGCATTCAGTTTCAGGCCATGATTCCGGCACCAGCTATCTGTTTTTGTGAGGGCATTCTGTAGGATGTGTGTGCCGGCTGATGTATTCACTATGGTGCCTAGGTTGCAGTCATCTGCAAACTGTGTCAGCCACAACCCTCCTGTTTGCTTTCACATCTGAAAAGTAAATGCCAAATAAGAGGGGTCCCAGGACAGATCCCTGTGGGACACCACTTGTGACTGGCTTTGAATCTGACAAGGCACCTGCAATGTCGACTTTATGGGTTCTGTTTTTTAGCCATTTTGCAACCTATCCTGTGACACATGGATTTATATGTCAGCTGTTGAGCTTGTCTATGATGCCTGAGTGGGGTATTGTGTCAAAGGCCTTAGCCAAGTGCAGGTAGGCTGTGTGGATCGCTTAGCCCTCATCAATGGCCCTACTGACTGTTTCAAAATAGTCAACTAGGTTCAAAAGGCAGGATCTGCCCTTTACAAAGCTGAACTGGGTGGGATCAAGAGTCTGTAGGTCACCAATGTCTCTGTTTAAGAGCTCCATAATGACTCTTTCCATAGCTTTGCAGACAAGGCTGGTTAAGCTTGTGTGGTGGTAGTTCCCAGGGTCTGTGGAGGCATCCCCTTTGTGGAGTGGGACCACTGTTGCTGTACGCCAGTGTTCAGATACATATCCTGTAGCAAGGCTAAGGTTAAATATCATTTTTATATACGGGTTTAGCTCCTCTTGGAGTTCACGTAGCACGCAACTGGGGATACCATCAGGTCCCATTGATGCTGTGTTTTTGTCTTTGCTGAGTGTGGCTCTCACATGGACATCTGAGATGACAGTGAGGTTACATTCAGCTGTCTTTTGGGGGTGAGGGAGGGAGAAAATTGCACTGAACCTGTCTGCCAGAATGTTGCCAATATCTGTCGGGTCACTGAAATTTATGTTGTTGTGTACCAACTCTGAGCATATCTGAGGGTTCCCACCCAGGTTTCTGACATAACTGAAGAAGGCATTGTGGTTATCGTTATTGTCTTTGGTGATTTTTGTCTCAGTTGACCTTGGATGTCTTTGAGAGAATGTAGCTTTTTACTAGTGCTGATCACAGTTGCCTTCCCTTTAGGACATGTAGCTCTGTTTTGCATTAGTATCCTTCATTTGTTATACAGTTCGTTTATGGCTGGGGTCCACCAGACAGGCCACTTTCCCTTGGTGGAGAGGGTCTTGGTTTTATTTGTGATTGCATGGTCCATGCTTTCTTGGAGATGTCCATAGAAAGCGTTTGTGAAGGAGTCACCATTGTGTGTTGTGGTTTCCACTGGCCCAGTGGGCTTAAAGGATGCCATCTCAGTCTGAAGAAGTGTGAAGTCAGCTTTTGAGAAGTTTGTCACTATACTCTTTGTATTATACTAGCACCGACACATTTGTAGAAAATTTCCCAGAATCCGTCAAACAAAATGGACATTCAAAATGTAACACTTCCACAAGATAGGTAAGCATACTGGATGTGATAATCAGAAATGTGTACTGGATGGAGAAGTATCCCTCACTGGTAAGACCAGACCATAGAGTAATCACACTGTAGTTACACATCCCGACCCCAGTCCCTGGCCAGAATACCACAGTGAAACACATGTATAAAGCATAGCTTGCACCCCTACAAACCAATGTGGAATCCATGAAAGGCTCTGTGCAAGTCCAGAATATGGGACACACTGCAGAACATGTTATACAGGCATTCCATGAACACAGCCAAGAGTGCTTGGAGTCTGCAATCACAAATAACAAGACACAATGCCATACACCCAGGCATCTGGCATGCTGGACTCCAGCAATTACTAAACCATTGAAGAGAATGAGGAAGCTACCACATGATAGATCAAACATAAAAAGTGAAGTAATCAGTGATCACTAGTGTGGCAATAAAATGTGTCCACACATACAATCCACTAACGCCAGGCAAAACAAGTAGAATCTGTGAATCCAGAGGCAATGTGACACCTGTCCCAAGTACACACACAACAACAACTCACCCCAATAAATACAAATATATGTGATAGACGCAACCAGGTAGCCAAACCGGAGCTTCAGCACCCCCAAATCAGTACTGTCAAAACTAGTCAGGAGGAGAAGGTAACAACATAACCACAAACCCAGTCTCACATAGACCTACAACGACTGTAAACCAAACACATAAACACACAAACATTCCCAGAGGCCCTATTTACAAACACACAACACCAACACAAGCCTCCAAAGCAGACACCCAATAAAACAACCTCCAGACATAGCAGATGTAACACATTGTACACAAAGCTGGTGTGCCAAACAGTCACAGGACAGAAGGAGAAACAACATGCCTGATACAGTTGTAATAGATGACTCCATAGTGAGACATGCTGCTGTTCCAGGGATGGCTTGCACCTGTTACCCATGGGCGTCTGGATATTGCCTAAGGCTGTTGCAACCTACAGAGATCCTTTTGTAGGCAAGGCCGAAAAGACTAACCCACCACCATAGAAAACAAAACTGGAAAGAAACAGAAGGGTAATGCTGATCAATGCCAGACATGTAAACCTCAGTATGCATGCTCCTGAGGCCCTCCCCAGTATGGAGAACATCGATGTCTGTCCAGTGATAGAAACCTGCTGCAAGCCTCGTGACTGCACACCGGCACTACCAGGTAATACCACATATGTGTTATGGCCACAAAACCTGGAACAAAACATAAAAGGAGGGTGAGTATCCATATTCAGCACAGACACCTTTACGTCCAGTTAACTGACAATGCTTATGTCATTGCAGTCCACCCATGTGCATCTAACCATAGGCAAGACTGCTGTACAGTCTGTAGCATGCTACAGACCACACTCACACACAGGAACCCCACCCCGCTGTCCTGAAGACAGTGGACAGTATGAATGTACCACCAAATACAAAACAAGGTACACACAAATTACCACATGGGTGGTAAACCATTATGTATGGAAGGAGTAATTGGGGACCTAGTGGCACAAGTGGACAGTAACCTGTTGTGACAGTCACATTGCCAATCTGGCTAGGAAGACTGTCTATATTGGACACTGCATCATGAAAGGAGTCACATCTACGTTAACAAAGGTCATTGTGCCCCTATACTGTTCCCTTATCAGACCCATAATGTAGTACAATGTCTCATTTGGGATGTACATTACCTGGCACCTGCAGCAGTTAGACCTCAAAGGTACCTCACCAAGAGTTAGAAAGGGTCTCAAATATATGTCATATGCTGCCTGGCTGTAGACACCACAGCTGAATGCAGTCACATACAGCCTACACAGAGGCATTGTATGTCTGTTGTACAAGTCCATGTCCATAATGGACATGCTCCACCCCAGAAAACTCAAAGCCATCGGAGCTGTGCGAGTCAGATGTCAACCTCAACACAATGAAATAGGATGTGCTGGAGGGACAGATACCTAACCCTGAGGCTCTCCACACCCTGGAACAGAATACCACTACGTTAGGCAGAGCCCCTCACTGACACTCTTCAACAGGAAGTTGGCAAAATGGATGGATAATTGTAGATGTACACTGGGGGTCTTTACTGTGTCATGTCCAGACAGAGGCACAGCTAAGTAAATCATAAATGGCCATAATATTCACATAGCAAGGGGTGGCAAAAGCCACACACACTGTGGCTAGGCTTACAAATGCCCTAGGGTGGATAGCCTAGTATGAACCTATGAACCTATTATGATGCAAATTGTACAGGACACTAAGGATAATCCCAAGGCTGCTGCAACTGATGGTAGGAAGCGTGTTGTGAATTCCCAGATATGCTCTGGATCACACAGATATTACAAACAACATACCAAACACACACACGTATTGCCAACATACATCCTGACAGGTGCAGTGCAAACCCCCCCCCCCCCCCCATAATGCAAAATATTTTCCCAGCAGACTGCTGCCTCCCTGACATTGTCAGCCTTACCACAGGATATGTACCCAAAGAGCAGTGTATAACAGTGGTAGTTCTCAAGAAAGGTGTCGCCTGAATGGATGCTAAAAACAACCACCACAGAATCCTGAGAAGCTTGGTCTGCACAGCTATGGAAAGGAACCACCACAGAATCCTGAGAAGCTTGGTCTGCACAGCTATGGAAAGGATCAGCATGTACCGCAGACATAAAGATATTGGGGATCTATTGACACCCGACCCTACCCAGTGTGGGTTTATTAAGTGCAGACCCTGCCCCTAAACATGTGTGACTCAGTTGAAACAGTAATTGAGGTCACTGATGAGGGCAATGTGGTTCACACAGCGTAGCTGGACCTTGCAAAGCCTTCCTTACAATACCCTACGTGTTCAATATAGATATGCTCACCAACTTATATATACACCCCTATGTCACTAGAGGGGTTGCAAACCAGACCAATGACAGAACTGACATGGTCAGACATGCTGTAGCCATACAAACCACATATAACAGGTATCCCACAAAGCTTGGTCCTGGGACTTTCCCCGTCTGGTATATATGCCCCATAGGTACAGGCCAACATGTAAGGACTGTGCCTGAACATGTTTGCAGAGGACTACAAACTGCCCAACATATCTGACACAAGCATCCCACAAAAGGGCCACACAGAAACAGACAACTGGTGCCATAGCCATGTCAGCAAGTTAAATGGAGATAGTCAACCTCTGTGGATATACAGTAAGTGACCACCAATTACCACACAAGTGTTAACCCATTACATACTTAACATGTAATGACAGACCTGGGTACACAAGGTGATAGATATCCTGCATTGGACAAACATGTGGCTGTAGTGTTAACATAAACAATCCATATACCAACCTAATCATGAAGGTTATGACATCTAGATATGGGGAGGTCATTGTGGTTCTTCAGTTATCCTTCATCAGTGTTAGAGTGGACTACAACAGCCCCTGTGGGGTGTACCTCAGCAGACACCTCCATCAACTGTAAAGTCCACAAAAGTACCTCACCAGGAGTATCAAAGAGCTTGAACAGATGTAATGTGTTGCCTGATTAAACAGAGTGCAACTTCACACACTGCCGTGCTGGCCACCCAGACGCAAGCTGTGCCTGATGTAAAAGCCATGTCCAAGCTGGAATCAATGAACATGCTGCACCTTGTACAATCTGAATGGCAGTGAGCTATGCACATGAGGGACCTGAACCCCATCACTGACATACATAGGACAAGCTGTACTGCATTATCCATAACGCAGAAGCCACCCCCACGCATGAGTAAACTACCAGTACAGGTTATCCATAGAGTCACTCGTTGATTCTCCTCAACAGGAATCTTAATGAGTGGATGGGAGATGGTAGGTTTACCCTGGGTATCACTTATGTCATGGGTAGACAGAGGCACAGTATACTAAACATGACATATGTCATGGCAAACTACACTTACAATGTGTTGAAGGACAAACACACTCTCTGACTAGCATTAGAAATACATCGGCAGTGTTTGCCAATGTACACCTATGTTGTGGAATACACTACTGATGTTGGACGTGGCTGTTGTAAGTAGTTAATATCTGAACATAATGCAACATGGTCAGATGTGCACAACTGGACCCTAACCAGGCTGTTGTGCTCACTATGGAAATGTAAAGCAGTGATGGTACTAAAGCCCAGGATATTGTCCACCACAGTGAAAGTACTGAACCACTACACTATACAGTACTACAATGTTAGGTCAGTATGAACTGATGACAATTGTATGCAAAGTATCCCATGCAAAACCTGCAGGCACAGTATAATCCCTGTTGTGTTCACACAAAAAGCATTTGGACAGTAACCACACAACATGAGACAGAACACACAACCATAAACAGGAGATATTTGTTGAAGTTCACACTCATCCACAAATGTGATGGGCTGCAGAGTCCACATATGGAAAGCTCTCACTGGGCATGCTCACACACTTTGATAAATGAGACATCTTTCACACAACATGCCATGGGAAGGCTGAACTTGGCATGCTCACACACTTGGTCCAAATATCAGTTTAGCATTTTGCCACATATATCTGGTATCAGTTTAGCATTTTGCCACATATATCTGGTATATGTACGTGTTATTCCAGTAACCAACAACATTATAGCAATCTGACCAGTGCTCACACTTAAATGACTACAGACATACATGATGTAGTGGATTTCCCCCATATGCAAACATCTTCCACAGATAAGTTGTTCATACAAACAGGAAATGTTATGGCAATAAAGACCTGCAAACACTGCTATCAGCACCAATTAATGTGCATCTGACAGTTAAACATATGGGTGTAGAGGTCAACACTAGGCTGTTCCCCCTAGGGAATGACAGCTTATCCAGAGTGTGTGTGTGTTGGGTGATTGTGGTTGGTCTGTGTGCAAGTCTGTGTGAGGGAAATGTTCCTTTTAGCAACTGGGAAAACACACCACAGGATGCTCATTCCCCTTTCTAAACACTGATGGTCAGCACCCTATAAGTATATCAGGAGAAAGGAAATCTCCCAGTAATGCGAATAGTGCACTCTGCTAATGCGTCCGTCTCTAGTGTCATAACATAGTTAGGTAGGGGTTTGAATCTAGCAAGTGGCAAGTGTATGTGAAGGGGGGTTAGTGTGTGTGTAAGTGTGTATGAAAGGAACATCTCTTGTGGCAACTGTGAAAACACACCACAGGATGCCCATTCCCCTTTCTAAACACTGATGATGTCAGCACCCTATAAGTATATCAGGAGAAAGGAAATCTCCCAGTAATGCGAATAGCATGCTCTGCTAATGCGTCCGTCTCTAGTGTCATAACATAGTTAGGTAGGGGTTTGAATCCAGCAAGTGTGTGTGAAGGGGGGTTAGTGTGTGTGTAAGTGTGTATGAAAGGAACATCCCTTTTGGCAACTGGGAAAACACACTACAGGATGCACATACCCCTTTGTAAACAATAGCACAATTATTTATGGCCTTTGATTCCAGACATGTCACTTGTGTTTTGCTTACACAGAATGCCCATGTGTGCGGGTTCTTTCTCACAATAATGCATGACATCGATTAAACCAGTTATGGCAATGCACACATGATGTATGTGTGTCCCAAATACACATATGTACCTGTGACCTTCGATGCCTGCCACATGTGAATACATGGTATTTGCACTGGGTAACATTATGACTGTGGTCTTCTGTGCAGGTGCTGCATGTGGGATGTGTATATACAGTGTGAGATGTAGATGCTATCAACCTAGCAGTGAGGGATACACACCTGGTCTGGGGCATATAGTCTACATGTTGTTGATGAACAGGTGCTGCATGTTTTCAGCTGTTGTGGGAGTGGTAAGAAGTTGTTCCATAGCAATGCAGTGACTGCATGCTAAGAACCTTTCAGCTAGGGTGTTGTAGCTACAGTAATTCATTAGCATTCAGTAATATGTCGGCATTCCTGGTGAGGGTATGATGCCAACCAAGGTCAGGGTTCTACCAGCCTGTGCCACTTGCTCAGTGATCCCTTCCATGTTCCCTATCATGTATTCCAGTGAGGGACATCACACGTCAGCTGTAGTGACATGGACAATGACAGAGTCATATGTGTCCATGCATCTGACTGACCTGTATGCTTGTGTTATGTGGTGGACCATAGTGCCCCATGAGCATATCACTGTGACCTTCACCTTGTCCAGCCTGATGAGCATGACCTCTGTGTACCGGACAATAAAAGTACCTAACACAACTGCAGCAGGAGTGTTGTATAGCTGTACAGACTCTGCTTGTTTGGCACACAGGATTTGTGTGCTATGTGTTATGCGTGCTGTGTTCAGGCCTAACGTATGCCTGTGTGCCAGCTGCAGAGGTGTCTGCCACTCAGGCAGGATGCCATTCTTAGGCTCCACGAATGGCCCGGTGTGTTCCCGTGCTTGTATTGCTGTCAGTGTAGGTCTATATCAGACTGCTATTGCAGTCACTGTAGTATTTCATGCCACCTGACAGGTTATGCCAGTACTGGGTTCAGAGTGCGTAGTCCACAGTTTGGCTATGTGTTTCCATCTCATACATGTGTTGTTCATCCATGGGTAGGGGATAGGGTTGACTGTGTACATGTGGCAGCTGTGACATTACTACATGACTCGCATATTCCACAACTGTACCATAGAGGTGACTGACAACTGACCTTTGCACATGCTACCATAGTATTTAGATTGCATTGGTGATTAACAGCACATAGGGCCAATGGTGAACAAGATACATAGTTCATAGGTTCATACTAGGCTATCTGCCCTAGGGCATTTATAAACCTAGCCAGAATGTGTGTGGCTTTCACCATGCATTGTAAATCTATCTTGCTATGCCCTTTTCCAAGGTTAGTATACTGTGCCTCTGTCTAACAGTGACACATAAGAGATACCCAGGGTAAACCTACAATGTCCCATCCAGTCATTAATATTCCTCTTGAAGACGGTCACTGAGTGACTCTGCCTAACCTGTATTGGGATAATATTCCAGAGTGAAGGGAGCCTCTGAGTTATGAATGTGTCCCTCCAGCATGTCCTATGTATATCACTCCTGAGGTTCAAGTCCTTCCAGCGTGTAGCTTGATGGGATTTGGATATTCTGAGGTGCAGCATGAGCATTAAGTCAGGGTTTGACATGGCTTTATATGTCAGGCACAGATTGCCTATGAAGAGGCAGTATGCCACTGAGTAGAGCTGCTGTTTCTTTAACCAGTCAGTATGTGGCATCTGTTTGAGCCCTTTGATCCTCTTGTTGAGGTACTTTTGTGGTCTTTCCAGTTGCTGCAGGTGTCTGGTAAGGTGCATGCCAACAGGGGCATTGTAGTCAATTATGGGCATGATGAGGGATGAGTAAAGAGGCACAATGTCCTCCCCTGATCTACATGTGAATCCCTTCATGATGAGGTGGCCTATATAAAATGTTTTTCTAACCACTTTGGCCATGTTGTCAAATGAGAGAATGCTAGCAACTTGTGTACCCCAGGGTCCATAATTCCTTCTTCTGTACTTAATGGATTAACACATATGTGGTACTTTGTGGTCACTTTGTTTTTGCCAAAGGGGATGACTATACACCTTTTGACATTCAGCTTGAGGCCATGGCTGTGACACAAGTCGTCTGTTTCTAAGAGGCCCTTTTGGAGGATGCGTGTGTTGGCTGGAGAGTTGATTATGGCGTCCAGTTTGCAGTCATCTGCGACTTTCTCAGCCACAGTCCTTCCATGTTGGCCTGTACCTCTGATAAATCTATACTGAACAAGACAGATCCCAGGGCTGAGCCTTGTGGGACACCACTTGTAACTGGGTTTGAGGCTGACATGGCTCCAGCAATTCTAACCATGTGTGTTCTGCCCTTGAGCCACTGTGCAATATATGTAGTGACATAGGGGTTAATATGTACACTGGTGAGCTTCCCTAGAATGCACAAGTGGGGTATTATATCAAAGGCTTATGCAAGGTCCAGGTAGGCTGTGTAGACCACCTTCCCCTTGACAGTGGCCTTGGTGACTGAAAGAAATCAAACAGGTTTGAGAGGCAGGATCTGCCATTAACAAAGCCAAACTGTGTATGATGCAGTGTCTGTAGGTCCCCAATATCTATATTTATGAGGCTCATGATGATCCTTGCCATAGCTTTGCAGACCAAGCTATTCAGACTTATGGGGAGATAGTGTCCGGGATCCGTTAAGGCACCACCTAAATGTAGAGGGACCACTGTTGCTGTACGCCACTCTTTGGCCACATATCGTGTAGTAAGGCTGGGATTGAACAGTAGTGTTATGTCTGGGTGTAGCTCTTGGAGTTCATGTAGGACACAGCCTGGGACACTGTTTGGGGACACTGTCTGGTCCCATTGATGCAGTGTTTATTGCTTTGGAGAGGGCAGCTCTTACCTGAGCATCTGAGATGTCAGGGGGGGCAGCACTCTGCTGGGAGAAATATTTGCCCTTTTGGTGTGGAGGGGGGGGAGAAGTTAGCAGTGAACCTGTCCACTAGGATGTTGGCAATGTCTGTGTGTTTGGTATTTCTTTTGACATTTTGGACTTCCTCTGAGCATATCTGGGAATTACCACCCAGGTTCCTAACATAACTACAGAAAGCCTTGTGATTATCTTCAGTGTCTTGTGGAATCTTCTCTCAAAGATGGCCTTAGACAGGCTTATGAGTGCCTGTAGTTGTCTTCTAATACTCATCAGTGATGCCTTCACATTTTGGGAGTTTGTTGTATCATTTAGTAGCTTCATCCTTCTATTGTGTAGTTTGTTTATGGCTGGTGTCCACCACACAGGACGGTCTGCCTTTGGAGGATTGGGTCTTGGTTTTATTTGGGATTGCATGATCCATGCATTCCTGAAGGTGTCCATAGAATGCCTTTATACAGGTATCTGCAGTCTGGTCCATATTTTCAACAGGCCTGGGGGCTTTGAAGGTTTCCACATCATTTATGAGGAGTGTGAACTTGCTTTACATGAGTTGTTGACTGTATTCATCTGTGCAGGGGGTGGCCTTGGGATGTGAATATCCAGTGAGATTAGTTTATGGTCTGATCTTACCAGTGAGGGATACACTTCTGGTCTGGAGCATAGAGTCCCCATTTTGGTGATGATCAGGTTCAGTATGTTTTCCCCTCTTGTGTGAGTGGTAACAAGTTGTTCCATAGCATTTTGGTATATAAATTCTAGTAATCTTTGGGCTAGGGTGTTGGAGCTACAGTCATGCTCCCAGTCTATGTTTGGGTAGTTTAACTCGCCCAATATAATGGTGTATGGACAGACCTACATATTTCCAACTGTTTTTAGGAAGGCCAAGTGCGGTTCTTGTGTTTGTGAGGGTGGTCTGTAGCAGGCTATAACCTAGAAGGCAGTTTTACCCATTGTTACTTGCATATGGATAGTCTCTGATGTTTGGTGCTTTGCCATCAACCTGGAGGTGTGGGTATCTTGGATGAATGTCAATACACCCCCTCCTTTTGTGGTTTTGTGCAAGTTTTGGGCCTGAAAAGCATGGTATGAGGTATAACTTAGTAGTGCTGGGGTGCTGTTGGTAGCCCTGAATCCGGTATCTGTTACTGCACAGATAGCGATGTTCTCCATGCTGAGGAATGTTTCGAGTGTGTGCATCATCAGGTTTAGAGTCCTGCAGTGGCATATATGACTGCTCACGTGGACAGATGCCAGGTAAGTCATATGCAAAGTGTCACAGGCAACGTACATGTGAACAGGAGAAAAAGTGACATTCTGTCAAGTGAGACATGAACATACATATAGTAAGCTATGCAGATGTCACTAGGAGTCCACAGAAGCTGTGTAACTCTGCATGGCAGGTCGGATCAGTATTCCAGGGTAACTGCAAGGAAACATGCATGCAAACATAGCTACTGTAAGCAGGGCTGCATGTAGTCCATTGTAAAACAAACAAGCTGTACCACTTTCAGTAGGCAACACTGCAAATGTTTACCAGCTGACATATGAATACCTATGTCACCAAAGGTGATACTTACCAGACCACGGACAGAAATGACATGGCCAGACACGCTGCATCCCACATGAACACATATCACAAGCAACAAACTTGTAGAAAAGAAACCAAACAGCTAAAATCCAAAAACGAGGTCCTTGTCCTTAGGAAGAACTCAACAACTCAAAAGAACCTTAACGCTATTTATTACTTTAAAAACACAAGACAAAGCGTTTTCACCACTGCAGTCAGTGGCTTCTTCAGAGGAAAATGTAAAATCGAGCATACGCTCCCCATTTATGCCGAAGCAAGCAGGAAGTGACATGTTAAAGTTTCCTTATAAAGGAAAAAACTTTTTGAAACATATATTTGTGCATTTAAAACATGAAATCAATACACAATATAATGACAATCCAGTATCCATTATTCGAAATGTTTCCAGAATACATTAGAAATTTTTATTAAAAACAATTAAAACATTAAAGTGTTTAGGTGCTAAAGTGTAAAAATACAATAACACGTGGATGCATGCTGCCAAATAAACGCTAGCCTAAACAAAGTTTAAATCACACTACTCCTAAGTTTAAATATGGAGAGAGTGTATAAGTGAGTATTGAAAAAATGGCCTTTTTGGGTCTAAATAGGCTCAGAAAAGGTGATATTAAACACCCCTAGATATAACATCATGGAACAATTTTTAACAAAGGAAAAAGAAAAAAGGGGTATATTAAAATTATTAACAAACTTCCCCTTATATTTATCATGGTATGATAAAGGTGTAAAGTAAATGTTCAATTTAAGTTTTATATCTTGTATATAATACACCAACCTATCTAAGGTAACTCCTAAGTTTTAGTACCGGGGCTATGTTGCAATTGCTGTTTAAACCAGGATGCCTGAACGCATCAAGATGCAACTGCCATTCAAGCTCCTTATTTTCCAAAATAAGGGAGAAAGGGCCTCCCCTCGTTCGCAGCGGGACTTGATCAATGGCCATAAATTGAAAACTGTGACCTGGGTTAGAACTAATGTGTTTTGCCAAAGCGTTATCATTTTTATTGTTCCTGATTGCATAAAGATGTTCATACATACGGTCACGTATTCTTCGGTCTGTTTTACCGATATAGAACGCTTGGCAGCAAACACATGTTGCAATATAAACGATGGATTTACTCTCACAGTTAAGTGTAACTTGGATGTAGTACTTTTTATCCCTCACTGTGAGTGTTTCACCAATTCTAACATTATTGCACTGTTTGCAGAAACCACATTTCTGCATACCTCTCTTTTTATAGAAGGTGTTTTGTGGTACTTCTCTCTGCAATAATTCTTTAAGATTACTTGATCTCTTAAAGGTAAACATTGGCCTCAACCCTAACTTTTCGGCCAAGAATGAGTTGGAAGAGATGAAATGCCAGTTTTTATATATGATGGATAAAATCCCTCTAGTATTCATACTGTAAGTCGTGATAAAACTCAAAGAAAACACACTTTCCTCACCAGTTTTCATGGATAAAGGTCTAACCCCTTCGTTGATACTGGTTTCAGGTGTCAACCCATCAAAAGTAGTGTCAGTACGTGTCTGAACCTGTTGTACTACCTCCTGTTGTATTAGTAGAGGTTTGTAAAAACCATTTAGCCTCTTACATTTCACTTCTTCAATGAGATCTAGTAACAGTTGGTCAGGGTAACCCCTATTAGTAAACATTTCCTTTAATAATTCACATTCTTTAGTGAAATCAGCCAACGTACTGCACATTCTTCCTGCTCTCACCAATTGTCCTTTGACAATGGAACGTTTCTGTTGGTATGGATGAGCACTAGAAAAATGCAGAAAAGAATTACAGTACGTTGGCTTCCTGAAAATAGTTGATATCAATACCCCATGTAATGGGTCCTTTACTAACCTGACATCTAAATAATCGGTCTCAATTATTGAAAATTTCGAAGTGAATCTCAGAAACTCTGTAGTAATATTAATGTTTTCAACAAAGGTTATGGCCTCCATTTCAGTGCCCCTGAACAATATAAAAATATCGTCCAGGAACCTGGTGTACATCACTACTGGTTCCATAATGCCAGAAAGTTTTCCTAAAATGTTGGCTTCCCAGTATCCCATGACGTAGTTGGCTACACTGACCCCACAAGGGGAGCCCATTGCTACTCCACATTTTTGAAGGAAAAAATCCCCATTGAAAGTGAAGTAATTGGAAGTTAACACAATGTCAAGAATTTCCGTGACTAAGTCAACTTCCTCCTTTGAAGCCCCCAAACTTTGTAACATGGAGCCAGTCCACTCTATTGCTTCCTGATGTGGTATACAGGTATAGAGATCTACTACGTCAATGGTTAAAAAGTTGTTCTCACTGTTATAAGGGATACCATTGATGCTTTCAAGGAAAGTCCAAGAGTCTTTGCATATACTTGGGATGGTCTTAATATATTTATCTAGAATGTTGGTAACCAGTTTAGAACAGGGGTATGTTATCGATAACCTCCCATCTATCAAAGCTCTCATAGGAGGGTTGGTGATACTCTTGTGAATCTTAGGGATTCCAAACATGACTGGTGTTTTTGGACAATTAATATCTATATAATTGTACAAGTCAATGTCAATTTTTCCAGAAAGGAACAAATCCCTAAAATAACCCCTGATTCTCTGTGTTTGCCCATTCACTTCATTCCTTGAAGACTTTATGTAAGCATCAGTATCTAATACTTGGGCCATTTTCTCACAGTATGTGATGTTATCAAATAGTACAAGGCCCCCTCCCTTGTCGGGTTTTATTAATCTAACTGGTAAGCGACATAACTCTTCCAGTAGTTTGTGTTGTTCCTTTGAGATATTTACATCACTCTTATTAATCTTGTCTTTACTATTTTCAGCTAAATGCCTCAAATCTACTTCGCAGACATTCTCAAAAAGTTGAAGGTCCGCGTGTAGGGGAGGGTTAAACACACTGGCTAATTTTAAAGATGGTAAACCCAGATCTGTATGTCCTAAGTTTTCTTGACCCCCAGTATTTTGTTGGTTAAACAATACCTTTAGGTTCATTTTCCTCACAAAGCACTTTAACTCTATAATCTCCTTTGCAATATTACCATATTTGCTTGGGACAAAGGAGTTCCCAAATGCTAACAGTTCAATTAACTGCTCATCAAGTGTTACTTCAGAAAAATTATAAATCTTAAAATCACCTTTCATGTTCGTGAGTATGACAGGATAATCCTGTGTGTTGGAGATAAGGGGCAGGGGGCTTTCTGAGTCAGAAACTGGAGCTAATTCCTCCTCCTGTTCACATATGGGCCCTTGTTTCCTTGGCCTAAAAAATTATTATTGTCATTACCTTCATTTTTCTTGCCCCCATTGTTAAATTGGTTGTTACCTGTACTTGTTTTATTCCTTGAAAAGTTTTTTATTCTATTACTACGTCTTGGTGCTACACTGTCTTGACTCTCCTCATTTATAACATTATTTACACGCGTATCAGTTGCATTAACTGGTGACTGACTGGTATTTCCAGAAATAATGCGAGTGGTAGTGAGACCCTTCAAATTGGGATAAGCACAATTCTTAGTGTAGGCTTCCCTATCTCTCAACAATTTTTTATTTTTATTCACTTTTAGTTTGAGCAATAAGGTGTCAATACTTGAGATAATCCTGCCATAATCAAACTTGTATCTCATAAAGTCCAGGTCATTTTTTATCTCATTATCTAAACAATCAATTTCTTCCATTAACAAGTCAATATGTTTGGTGTAGTATTTGATGATAAGTTCTAGCAGCTGCGCACCTTGCTGTTGAAGCAACGCTTCCAAGTCTGTATTAAATGCTAGGTCGCTAATTAGGCCAGATGGTACAAAGTTACTTCGTAGACCTTTGGGTATAAGATCTTCATTAATACATTGTCTGAAATAAGCTGATTCTAGCTGCAGTTTTTTAAGCTTAAGCAGCTTAGAATAAAACAATTTCAATTTATCAGCCAAGCAAGAGTTACTGTTGCTTACGCCATCATTACTGAAAGGCATACCTTGTTGTCCAAACGCTAGTTTGGTTGTGTCCAACAACCATCCTCGCAAATTCGGTAAACCGGGAGATGTGTAATCCACTCCTTGGTTATTGCTCCTAGATTCTACTCCTCCAGACCGTGAATTAGAGCACTCGCCTGCACCAGTTGTAGCATGCCCAGCGTTTGTTGCTGAAATACCGCTAAATCCCGGTCGCTCACCAGAGGAAGGAAAAGTACCTTCAGTAAAACCCATTAAGCCTGGGGTGTTGTCAATGGGTGGTGACTGGCGTTCAGGTTGTCCAGCCGGTATCCAGTCATCGAAACTGGCCTGACTCGCTCCACAAGCACTTCCGGAAGCGGAAAAAGCAGTTGCAGGCTTCCGAATGACAGCCTGTATATCATCAATTCTAGCGTTCATCCAGTCAAGTCTTTCTGTAAGCCCAGCAAGAATGCTGGCGACATCCACGTTGTTGCTGTCGTTTTCTCCTGCCATTATCCAGTTGAGTTGCTAAACCCAGGACCAACAGGGTACCTCGTAAAACACAAACCACAAACTTGTAGAAAAGAAACCAAACAGCTAAAATCCAAAAACGAGGTCCTTGTCCTTAGGAAGAACTCAACAACTCAAAAGAACCTTAACGCTATTTATTACTTTAAAAACACAAGACAAAGCGTTTTCACCACTGCAATCAGTGGCTTCTTCAGAGGAAAATGTAAAATCGAGCATACGCTCCCCATTTATGCCGAAGCAAGCAGGAAGAGACATGTTAAAGTTTCCTTATAAAGGAAAAAACTTTTTGAAACATGTATTTGTGCATTTAAAACATAAAATCAATACACAATATAATGACAATCCAGTATCCATTATTCGATATGTTTCCAAAATACATTAGAAATTTTTATTAAAAACAATTAAAACATTAAAATGTTTAGGTGCTAAAGTGTAAAAATACAATGACACGTGGATGCATGCTGCCAAATAAACGCTAGCCTAAACAAAGTTTAAGTCACACTACTCCTAAGTTTAAATATGGAGAGAGTGTATAAGTGAGTATTGAGAAAATGGCCTTTTTGGGTCTAAATAGGCTCAGAAAAGGTGAACTTAGGAGTTACCTTAGATAGGTTGGTGTATTATATACAAGATATAAAACTTAAATTGAACATTTACTTTACACCTTTATCATACCATGATAAATATAAGGGGAAGTTTGTTAATAATTTTAATATACCCCTTTTTTCTTTTTCCTTTGTTAAAAATTGTTCCATGATGTTTTACCTAGGGGTGTTTAATATCACCTTTTCTGAGCCTATTTAGACCCAAAAAGGCCATTTTCTCAATACTCACTTATACACTCTCTCCATATTTAAACTTAGGAGTAGTGTGACTTAAACTTTGTTTAGGCTAGCGTTTATTTGGCAGCATGCATCCACGTGTCATTGTATTTTTACACTTTAGCACCTAAACATTTTAATGTTTTAATTGTTTTTAATAAAAATTTCTAATGTATTCTGGAAACATTTTGAATAATGGATACTGGATTGTCATTATATTGTGTATTGATTTCATGTTTTAAATGCACAAATACATGTTTCAAAAAGTTTTTTCCTTTATAAGGAAACTTTTAACATGTCACTTCCTGCTTGCTTCGGCATAAATGGGGAGCGTATGCTCGATTTTACATTTTCCTCTGAAGAAGCCACTGACTGCAGTGGTGAAAACGCTTTGTCTTGTGTTTTTAAAGTAATAAATAGCGTTAAGGTTCTTTTGAGTTGTTGAGTTCTTCCTAAGGACAAGGACCTCGTTTTTGGATTTTACATATCACAAGCAACACAGACCTCACAAAGTTAGTGTTCTTAACAGGCACAGCCCATAAGGCCAAACACAGCCCATAAGGCCAAACACAATGTGTGACACACCTATAATAGGTGATGCCATAGTCAGACACACTGACGTCCCACTCTCCAGACTGAGCAAGGTGAGGGTCACATTTAGCTACCTGTCGGGTGATGGAATGTGCCACATAACACAAGCACTCAGGTCACTCCACAGCAAGTACAAGTATGAGGCAGTCATTGTCCATGCTGGTGTGAACAACCTGAGACGTACCTCCCTGGACCACATGAAAAGAGACACAGAGGAGCTCTTACATCACCCTCTCAAACTCAGGAATCCCACACAGCCTTCATGAAGACACAGGAGAGTATAGATTTCTCTGCAAACACCATCAATACTGGGTGACTTCAACTACTTAAACATAGACTGTGAACATTATTCAAGCCACAGTACCCAAGCTCTAGGGTTCCCATAGTTCAGAAACTCTTTAGCTATGGAACAAGTAGTCAACATTCCCACAAGAGGGGAAAATATACTAGACCTGATCATCACAGACATGAGTACAAAATGCTCACCACTTGAAGTATATCCCTCATTGTTGCAATCGAACCATATACTAATCCCACTGGAGTACTGGATCCCCCACATATGCAAACCTCCAACACATCTATGTATGTGCGGGAAATGCCCCTATTAGCAACTGTGAAAGTACACTACAGGATGCAGATTCCCCTTTTCAAACACTGACGTCAACACTCTAACTATATTACCTGAATTAAAGCTCCCCAGTAACTCGTATAGCGCGCTCTGCTAATGCATCTGTCTCTAGTGTCATAACACAGTTAGGTAGGGGGTTTGAATCTTGCAAATGGAAAGTATGTGTTTTAGTGTGAGTGGGGTTAGTGTGTGTGCACAATGCTGGGGGTGGGATGTGGCTTTTGCCAAATGGGGCTACGCACTGCAGGGTTCCCTTAAACAGTGATGTTGACAGCACCCTATACAAACAACATGACAACAGACAACTGCCAGTACTCAGTATAGTGCTACATGCTACTGTAACATGCACATGTACCAGAACATACCTAGATAGTGTTTTGAAACCTGAATGTGGCAAGTGTGTGGATGTGGGATGTTTCGGTGTGTGCATTTCCGTATGGAAAACATGTTGGATGTGGCAATCCGGGAACTACAGTACCTGATGCACATTACACTTTTAAACTAATGAGGTTGCCTGCAACCTGTGAGTACAGGTAGAGAAGAGGAAATTGGTAGTAATCCAAATAGTGCACTTTTCAAATGTGTACCTGTCATGTGTCGACAGCTACTCATGTAGGGTAGTAAATAATGGAAATGGCAGGTGAGCGTGTGCATGTGTGGGGGTAGCAGGGTGTGTGTAAATGCATGTGTGACAGAACAGATACATATAGCTGAATCTACAATACAGCACATGATGCACATTCCCATAGTCAATGGTAGCATGTGATGGTGTGCAGCTGGTACACTTTGGTAAGTAGTATGGGTGCAGATAATTCAGGACATTCATACAGTTACTGCAGCAGGAATGCTGGGATATACACACAATCCTAGTGGAACAGTGAACAGTTACCAACATGTTACTACTTATACACATCTATGTAGTCACCCTGTGCATCAGCAACGTGTTTACCTTTTCCTGCACTGATGTTGTAGTATGCAGGAAGGTGGCACAGTGTCATCATATGCACAGGGTGTGGGTTAGGTATGCCCAAGCCAGCCACTGGTACCACCAATTGACGTGTGTGTGTGTGTGTGTGTGAGGGGCAGCAGTACAGGGTGGACCAGTGTTGGTGCAGTGTGTATGTGTTTGCCCTAGGTGTTAAATTTCTGCATGTGTGTAAGCACGCACACAGTCCCACATAATGGCTGCCATGTACAGGGTTTTGTGGACAGCCACAGACTGCACCTGTCAGGTCATCCAGATCAGTGTCTGTGGGCATAGACATGGTACCTGTGCCTGGCAGGGGTGCTACGGACCGTATCCGGTACTAACCCAGACTGGGTACTGTCATCGGAAGTGGGTGTGTGTTGACCGGACACAGTTCCCTGTTGGGACTGTCCAGAGCCAGGTGCACGTGGTCTCCTGGGGCGTCCTGATGACAGCACTAACCCAGCATTGCTGGGGCTGCTGCTGGCACTTGAGGTGCGTGAGTGGGCCTGTTGTCGTCCGCGGCGACTGCCAGCTGTTGCCGGCATACGGCCACGTCGACGCCACAAACGCACACCATCGCCCTGGCCCATGGACATCTGGTTGTGGAGCAGCTGTATGTCCCCACAACATCTGTCAACGACATCTGTGAAATTACGAATAGCATTCGCAATGTCACGCATGCCATCTGTCATGGCTGTGCGACATGCTGTCAGCTCCCTCAGACCCTGTCTGGTGTACCTTTCCATACGCGCCTGTGCCTGCATAACAGTCCGAAACATAGTGGAGGTTGACATACCTCCTTGGGCACGTCGGCCAGAGACAGTACGGCCACGGATGCCACTGTCTGCGTGGTACCATTGGAGGACCCTGCTCATGGCTGCTTCGTGGGGATGCATGTACCACAGGTACCACATTACCCTGATCTATGCCCAATGCATACTGTCTATCACCTAGGGACAATGGTGACAAAGGATGTAACGGCAGGATGACTGTGCGCATTGAAGGGGTTGACAGCTGTGTACTGTCAATTGGCTGACCAATGGCGGACCCAGACACACCTTCCTGCACCATTATAGACATTTCCTCATCATCAGTACCTGGGGCACACGATTCAGGTTCCCTGCTGCAGGTCACCAGAGCAGCACCAGAACCTACGGGAGGAAAACAGGGAACAGATTACAGTCTCGAGACATATTTTACGGTGATGCACTTCAATACAAATGCACACATTCAGAAATGGACACATGCATTCATGGACACACACACATGCACACATGGGCACAGGCACATTTGCACACATGCACACCCCACAGTACACACACACGAGTACTGAGTTACACTACTCTTACTAGTATTAACTTGAGTATTGCAGGTATTATTAAACACACTCACCAGCATGTATACTACTGAGTTACACTACTCTTACTAGTATTATAAATAGTTTTTCAGGTAATGATAAACACACTCACCAGCATGTATGGCCTGCCTCGTTGCTAGATGGGAGGGACCTGGAAATATGAAGAAAGTAATGTCAGTGGGCACAAGTGTGCCATTGTTTTTGCATACGATACAGTACAGTAGTACACCAGTTCCCTTATACACATCAGCTGCTCATAATGCCAGTATCACACATGCACAATTACATATGATGACAGACATACCACGTGCACACCTTATGCATGCATGAAGTAACAGTGTACAGAACAGTCATATGTACATATGGCATCTTTCCTGCATGCTCAGTGTCTTGCTGCTGTGTGGATCCAACCTCCATCATGATGCAAGTCTGATGCTGTTGTTCTGGGGCTGGATCCACAACACTTAGCAGTAGCCCCTCCTGTCTGGTGAGGGGGGGATGTGTGGCCACCCCCTCACCTGTGGCAACCTGTTGCCTGCGGATATCTGCAGCACGCTGGCGGACATTTCTAATCAAATCACTGCAGTGATGTCTCACCTGCTCATATGTCCCATCATGCATGCCAACATCATTTATCCTGCTGTCAAGGTTTTGCCACAGTGCAGACCTCTCCTGCTGATTCTGGGTGGTGCGTGAAAACAGGATGTCAGTCACACACCAGGCTCTGGTGGATCACTTCGTCCTCTGCAGCAGAGTATGCAGGGTTCCTTTTTGGAGCCATATCTCCCTGGAAAAGTACACATGTAGCTATAATTCTAAGTCTTTTGGATTAAGCACGTGGCCTTCAGACCAGTTGTTTTACATTAGGAAGGTTTGTGGCAAGCACTGTGGTGGCATGACGGGTAGCTTTCATCCTAAGTTGGGAACTGCTGATTGAGAGCCCAGTGTCCAAGTGTATTAGTTCTGGTATAAGCAGTTGGGCTTCAGGCCAGTTATTTAACATTAACAAGGTTTGTGGTCTGCACTCTTGTGTGAGAATAGGCTGTACTCTGCCATTCATAGCTGGGAACTTCTGGTTTAAGGTTTATAGTGCCTGCATATTTGAACTGTATCTTACTGGCATTGGTACACCTTGTTTGTTGTAGCATACACTACATCCAAGCCTCTTGAATCTAGCTTTGTTTATATGCTTGTTATTTCACTGGTACGCTAATTCCACATAATACACAGCTTCTCAGCACTTCTGTGAATCACTACTGATAACTGGCCTTGTGTTCTAAGCTATGGAAGTTTTAAGTATGGAAGACATGTACAGCAATATTACATATGTATATATATCATGACTATGTACACACAACCTATCTCATGGACATACCTATAGATAGTGAACTATGATACATTTGGAGGTTTCACAGTAAACACAGTATTAACCTGCTACTTTGCATTACCTGTGTTTGTGTCAGCTGTTGCTGTGTCAATGGTGCTAATTGCTGTTTGCTGCTGGTTTTGTTGCTGTGATGATGCAGTTTTTTTTTTTATCACTGCCTTTATTTCTTTCTTTCTTTCTTTCCCTCTCTCTTTCTCCGTAGGTTTGGTGCAATGAATGCATTGCATGTGTGGAGTTAGTACTGGATGCTTTTGTAGGTATCTGCATAGGTCCATGTGATGGCCTCTGCACCAATTGTAAGGCAGCATTTGCTAATTGCATGCAGCCAGTTGTGTACTGATTGCATGTCTCACTGATTTCAGGACAGTGCTATAAAAGGGTATGTGAGATAGGCGTTGCCCTTTCAGATTGTAAGGGCGTGGACCATGCTGGCATGCTGTCGACAGTGTTCTGTGAGTGTGAAGGTTAGTAAGTCTCTCATAATTCATGTTGTGTTGTAAATTCAGGTTGCTGCATTTCTCTCGCCTGTTCCCTGTAGTGAGTGTGTATGCATGCTGACACCTACAACTATATTTCCATATGTATTAATAGATATCTATATATATATATATATATATATATATATAGATAGATAGAGATAGAGATATAGATGTGTGTACATATACATACTTTCATATATGTACATTAGCTTACATTATTAAGTACAAGCTAACAATTAGCAGGGCTGTTTCTGTTAACACTAAACTAGTATGGGAATCCAGTAATTAGGACAGTAAAAGTCTACCTGACGTGCTTTGGGTAGTACACATCCTATATTGCCTTTATCTTCATTCCTACTATTACATGTTCCACTTATTTAGCACTATATTCCTGTATGAGAGTCCTGGCTTAGTGGTAGGTCATACAGACTAGTATTACCAAGGTCCGGGGTTCGAGACTGACGGTGGGAATTTATTTTTCTTTCGAAATGAGTACAGGACCTATCAATCAAACGTGCCAAAGGCACTTTTAAGCACTTAAAACCAGGTCTGCGCGGAACTCACGCATGCGCACTGGCGGTGAGCTCCGCTAACACACGCGCACACCTGCGCTATTTTCTTTGAAAGAAAAGAAAAAGGGGTGACAGGAAAGTGATGAAAAAGGGGTCACAAAGAGGGTAAGACAGTAGGGAAACAAGCTTGGGATTTGCAGGAGGGATGTAGGTGAGGCCCATAGCTGCCCATGTCTTTCTCAGCAACAGCTGTGCATTTGTATGTAATTTGGTGTGACTTTTGAAGCCTTCCACCCCTGAGAGAGGGGTCAGGACAACATTAATACCTGTTGTACAGCCAATTGTAATTAACAGTTTCAGTGTCCAGCGGACATGTGTGCAACATGGACAGCTATGTATGGGGCGTAATTTTTTTGTGGGTACAGAGTGCCCTTTTTTATTTTTTTTCAGGTGAGAGTGGTATGTCAGGTGAAGGTAGTCTATATAGCTGGGGAGGTAGGTTAACGGACAAGACGCATACAGGGGCGGTGTATGACACGTGGGGGGGGGGTTACACAATTGATGGGGACGGAGGTTGGGATATCCAGGGCACATGAGCCCACAGATGGCAACAGTGGAACTGATATCCCCACCCATAGGCAGTTGCCACTGTTCCTTCACAGCCCAGGACGGGGTTGTGCTGGGGGCTGTGCAGGCGGGACAACGGGCATGCCCGTAAGCTGTGCCACCCGGGCCTCAAGCTGGCATAGGGGCCGAAGAACAGAGTGTTGAATCTCCCTTCCACCACAGACCGGACACCTTGGAGGGTGAGTGGACGGGCTCCTCCGGCCACACTTGCAGAGGGGGGACAGGCCCCATCCCCCGCAGCGCTTTCACCCGAAGGTGGCACAGGGCCACCGGAGGAGGGTCTGGCCTGGGCACTAGTGCCAGGTGCTTTCGCCAGATGAGGTGGGAGAGGTGGGTCCGCTGGGACCCGCCTTCCCAAGCGTTCTAGGTTTGTGAGTATGTTGTGTTAGTTTGGGTTAGTAGCATATTATTCCATTCAAATTAGTTGTAACAGCATGCATTGGTATTCCCATTAAACAAACGCCCAGATATTAACACCATTGAACAGGCATATCAATATCACATGCATTATTTGAACAGAAATACACAATCAAACAACATGCAGGGTTGATTAATGGCAACAGGCCATCAGGTTTGCAGGTATGAACAGGGCACATGCAACAACAGACATGCATATATTTTTGAAACAGGACAAATGTCCATGGTTAATGAAATTTTCACATACCAATATTTAGTGAGTTTTTTAATTTGCAATTATAGGGTGGGGTGGAGAATGAAAATGTTGACACATTCATAAATTATACATTGATATACATTTGTAATAGAAACACAATTAACTTGTGGGTGATGGTTTTCAAATGATTTTTAATCGACTGTCATGCTAGACCTGTTACAGATACATCACTATCCTAGTTATTTTGAATTTGATCAGATACATCATCCTGCTACATTTTGATGACAGGGCAGGGGACAACTATGGATGTTTAGTATGTCAGACCATCATTCATTCTATCTGAAAATTGTTGACTGTGATCACCATATACAGATTTTGGCTTAAACATTCAAGATTCAGACACACTGAAATCAGTTTGGGATGTTAATTTTTAATTCCCACATGCATTTAGTTCTGTAGAACCACACTGAGGCTTATATATTCAGGAGTTATTACTACTTTATTTATTGCTACATGACCCTTTCTGTCACTCTCACACATCCTGCTATTTCACAGTTCAGGTTGGTACTTCTAGGCTTTGTTCACATATTAGACCTGTGGTGATTCAAACACTTTCCAGCAGCCTCACTTCTGTCATGATTCAGCATTTCAACAGGGGATATATCTCACATGTAATTAACTCAGCTTCTGAAGCTGTACTCTTGAGACTACTGCAGGTTATACTACATTTAATTAATGGTGGGACATCTGTTTTACAGAACTATTTCCATCAATTATATTTTCCAGTTTCACTTGCATACTGATGAACTTGATGCAGCCATACCTGCACACTTTCACTTGTTGCTTGCACATTCAATATATATGTAGAAAACTGCAAGGAAACCACCACGATGAAGAAACAGTTTATTTTAACAAAAGGAACAAGCGCTTTCACGCACCACCATGGCGCGCTTCATCAGGTTACATTAATTAAAACTTAGTGCTTATATATACAAGACACTCCCAATTATTCAATCTAAAACATCAATTCAAATAATTAATTAAACATTTAAAGAAATAACACCAGATAGCATCAAATTTTAAGTGAGCAAAAGTCGTTTAAATAGACAAGACTTGTTTATATATATATATATATATATATATATATATATACCTAGTTATAAAGGCATCAAAAGAAAATATTCCACTTGCATAGGCAAGCATCGTACTCAGTTAACATGACTCAGACCAAGTATTTATATCAGTTTCATATCCCAACATCAAATCAAAAACTCTACCTGTTTCTTACAGAATCATCAAACATTAAATCAGTGTATATATATAGACAGCAATAAATAAGTAAATATATAAAAATAGAAATATCTATAATAAAACTAAGTATAAATGCATATGCAATACTATTACTAACTTATTAGGAGCAATATATAATTAACACTTATACTATTAAATTATTTATGTAAGCTTTCATTAAATTACAAACACTACAAACATATAAAATCTAAATAAAAATAAAATATAAAAACCAAATGAAATAGATTAAATAAATATAAATATAAATTCATACTATTGCTATTATTAACATTGTGATCAATTTTTAATAAAATATTTATACTATCAATTCATTACTCACATATTGCTTTCAATAAATTACAGACGCTTAGAATACACACAGATAGTTGTCTAAGTACGACAAAATAAACCTAGACAAATGTAGACGAAATGAAAAATTCACCTATCTCCTAATAAAGCTGGTCGAATACTAACCGCTAAATTCAGACCAGGTTCGACATGAGATCTAAAGTTTAGGATCCACCTCAATTCATGGAGCTCAAGAGATCCCATGACATTTCCTTCCTTTCTATTTTTCTGTACAGTCTGGATAACCCTAAACCTAAAGAGATGTTGGGGAAACTGCTGACAATGCTTAGCCAATGCATTTTTGGTATTCCCCTTCCTTATTTCATAAACATGATTATACATGCGATCTTTAAGCCTCCTTGAGGTCATGCCTACATATGCATCACATGAATCACAGGTGGCTAAATAGATATTATTCGAATTACAAGTAGCATAGAACGTGGGTGTAAAAGTTGTATTTATACCTGGTACTTCGAATGTCTGAGTCTTCGATATATATTTACACATGCTGCATTTGGTACAAGGATATGTACCCTTCTTATAACATGACCTGATATCCAACTGCTGAATGTTCATTTTATCATTACAAAGCAGCCTCTTTAGGTTCAAGCTGTTATTAAACCTAAAGACAGGTCTATCACCCACTAACCGTGCCAAAGTTGAATCAAGAAGAAGAATTTTCCAATTATTTTGCACAATGCCCATAACATGTTGTATGTCATTCGTATATTTAATACTAAAAGGCAACCTCACTTCATCCCGCTTGGAATGATGGCTAAAGCCCACTTTTTTGCCATGTATAGGAGTTCCAAGTGTGGACGAGATTAAATTCTCCACTAAAGTTGCAGGGTAGCCTCTATTAATAAAACAATTCTTTTGATAGTCAACCAAAGTATATATATCCTCTTGCTTACTACAAAGTCTAGAGATTCTTGTTACCTGCCCTTTTATTACGTTTCGAAAGACATAGCGAGGGTGCATGCTATCGAAGTGAAGAATTCCATTTCTCCAGCATGGCTTTCTATATAGTGTTGTAGTAATTTCATTGTTATCATCTTTGATGAGGGTAATATCCAAAAAATTTACATAATTTAGTGAGTATTCAAAAGTAAATTTTAAAAATGAGGTTGTGGATTCCATATAGGTCACAAACTCATGCAGTGAATCTATATCATTGTTCCAGAACAAAAGAATATCGTCCACCAAACGCCTATATAGGACTACATTCTCAAACCGCTCATTATCAAAGATGAATCTCCTTTCCCATTGATAAATGACTAAATTTGCATATGCATTCGCACAGGGAGTGCCCATGGCCACTCCCCATGTTTGTGCATAGATCTGGTCACGAAAAAGTAAGATATTGTTATTTAGCACCATATCTAGCAGAATACAGACCAACATCTGGTCAGCATTATCCAGTGTTCCATGTACATGCAGGCATTCCCTAATGGCCTCCAAGCCAAAATCATTCGGAATGCTTGTGAACAAATTCCTAATATCCAGTGTCACCATTAAAGTATTCTTCTGTATATTATTACATACAAGATCTTGTTTTAAATCATGTAATAGTCCATATGAATCCTTCAGAATTGTGGGTATAGACTTAACCAGAGGACCTAGCTTAGTTTGTATAAAAATCGAAGTATTCTCTGTCACCCAATGCCTGATTGAAACTATAGGGCGTAGGGGAGGTGGGTGCAAACCTTTATGCATTTTTGGGAGGCCCTTAATTATTGGTATTAAAGGAGAATCTACTAACAAAAAAATCATATAAACTTTTATCTATACATCGACACATCAAAAGATCATAAATTGTGTCATGCACCTCCCTTACTAAAGAATCAGCTGTCGATTTGTCTATCATTTTATAAGCTGAATCATTGTTTAACATATCATGCATCAACCCAACATAGTGAGGTGTCCATGGCAACCACCCCTCCTCCTTTATCATCAGGTTTAAATGTGATATCATCATTGCTACGAAAACTATCAAGACAATGTTTTTGATCAATATTTAGATTAACATATGCACCCTTATGCTTCTTTTCTCTATAGTATGCATAAAAATCATGTTCGCAGGAACGCACAAAACATTCAATCATATTATGCAAAGGTGGCATAAATAAACTCTTTCTTTTGCATATATGGGATGTATTCAATATATATGTTATTTCTGCATTTCTAAGTACTGCTGTCATGGCTTAGTGGTTTAGTACTTTGACTCTAGTGCATGGTATCCTGGGTTCGAATCTGACCACTGATTTTTATTTTTATGACTGTCTAGACAGGCTGAGGGGTATGTCTGTGTAAAGGCACTTTTGATACAGCTTGCTTAACGTTGCCCAGCGGTTAGCTTGTGGGCATGGCGCGCACCTCCGCGCAAACTGTGCGCTGGGTTAAACCTTAATTGGCTAACACGCATGTTAAGCTAAGCACAGCTAGTTGCACACAGTTTGAGCCTGTTAAACCAGTGCTTAGCTACAGGCAAGCAATTTGCAGCCTTTGAAACACTACTCTGCTACAGGCACTCTGTCTCACCTTGTTTGGCAGCAGCTTAGCCATCAGTACATTTCTAAATATTTTTATTATTGTATTACTTGAAAATATATGATCCATTTCATTCCATTTTACAAAAGGAAATACTTTTACATTTGTACAATACTGTCAGGGGCCTTTTTAGTGCTTTTTTACAAAAATAAAAGGGATGTTGTGTGGGCTCGAACCTTGCCTGCCTGCTCTTAAGCCGAAAACTCTACCGCTATGCTATTACTTCTTGGCTTACCTTGCATATTTAGTTCTTATATCCTTTTCCACTGATTGCTAACTGCAGTTGCGCTAGTAGCACACCTCGCACGAAGCATCGCATTAGCAAACATTTCTGAGGTTTTAAAAAATAAAAAGTTTTCATTTTACATTTTATAACATCTGTTCACTTTTTACATTTTACATTGCTGGTCTGTGGGGGCATGTGTTGTGTAGTGTGTTTATTCACATTTCCATGGCCTCTCTCGTGGGTGTTTACTTTCTGCCATTCTAGACTTCCGGGGGCGTGTCCGCTTGCAGGGCTTAGCCTACGGACACGCCCCCTACTGTCTTACACGGACTGTGTAAGACAGTGTGATTCAGCATGCCTCATGCACCTCATGCATATGCATGACATGCTGACATCACACCGTTTAACTGCAGCCTCCGTGTAAGAGTTATAACTCTTCGGAGGCTTCCTGAATCCTGCCCAATATTACAGTGTTCATTTAAGCCAGGCTCAAAGAATGCATTAGTTCTTATTTGCCATGAGAATTCGCAGTCTTCCAAGAGTAAATTTAAGGGCTCTCCTCTAATATCATATTGGATTTGGTCGATTGCTCTAAATTTAAAACTATGGCCTTCATGAGACGTGACATGTTTGGCTAAAGCATTTTCTTCTTTATTGTTAGCTATTGCATAAGTGTGTTCATATATTCTGTCTCGTAGACATCTTTCAGTTTTGCCTATGTAGAATGCTTTGCACAATGTGCAAGAAGCTACATAGACAACTAATTTGGAGTTACAATTTAATTTATGGTTTGTGTTATATTGTTTGTCATTGATAGTAAATTTTATACCTGTACTAACAAATTTGCACATACTACAACAACCACAAGAGTTCATACCCACTCTTAGTAAATTCTTTTGTTTTACCCTATTCAAGAATTCTTTTTAAATTCTTACCTCTCCTAAAAATAATTTTAGGATAATCACTGAATTTTGTAGACAGGTTTTTGTCATATTTAAGTAATTCCCAGTTTTTGTATAATATATATCTCGTATTAGAGCTGTCCGAGTTGAATGTTGTAATAAAACTGCATTCAAAACTCATAGTTCCACTACTGTCTGTTGGTTCAACATTGTTCACTTCAGTTATATTTTGAATGTTACAAACTGTGTCTATAGAAAAATTAAAATTAGATGAACTATTACTAAACAAAGGTTGACGTACATTTAAAATCAGGGTGATAGAACCATTCTCTCTTTTTAACTTGACTTCACTGAATGAGTTAAGTCCAATGGGTAACCCCACTGTTGGAACATATTTTCTAATAAGTTACTTTCTGTAATAGTCACTATAAAGAGAAGTCCTACGAGCAGCTCTTATTTGTTCTTTTACTATGGCTCTTTTTTGTGACAACGGATGTGAACTAGTAAAATGTAAATAAGAGTTGCAGAATGTACTTTTTCCTATGAATTTTGGAAATATATTTATTGTTAACCAAGTCTTTAGTTAAGTTGATGTCTAAATAGTTGATGTTTTCTTCTTGAAAATTAGATGTAAATTTAAAAAAACTTGTATTGTTAAGATAATCAAGAAATTTTACAGCTGGTTCTAAATTACCTCGAAATAAAATAAATATGTCGTTGAGGAAATGTGTATAATACATGATATTAGACATCCATTCAGCATTTTCAAATATATAAAACCTTTCCCAATATACCATAACTATATTAGCGAAGCTTGCTCCACAAGGGGAGCCCATTGCTACCCCGCATTTCTGTAGAAATAACTCATTATTAAATGAAAAATAATTATTAGTAAGTATGATGTCTAGGAGGGTTGTTACTAAAGTTTCTTTACTAGAGGCTCCTTTTTTTTTTTTTTAGAGAGAAATAAATTGACCCATTCTAGTCCTTCCAGGTGTGGAGTTGACGTGTAAAGGTCTACTACGTCAATTGTGAGAAAATTGATGTCATTGTCATAAGGAATTTCATTTATACTTTTCAAGAATGCCCACGAGTCTTTACATACTTGTGACTCAGTTGACAAGTGCTTTTTTAATATGTGGTCTACCACCTTTGCACAAGCGTATGTGATCGAATTACGCCCGTCAATAAGTGGTCTCATTGGTGGGTTAAGTACATTCTCTTTGTTTTGGGCACTGCAAATAAAGCAGGAATTTTTGGCCAGATTATAGTCATGTAGTTATATAAGTTGGCGTCAGTATACCCTCTATAAACAGGTCGTTGATGTAGCCCTTAATCTGGCCATGGGCAATATTAACCTCATTTGTGGATACCTTGCCGTAGGTGTTACTATCTAAAATGGCCTGCACTCTGTCTATATAGTCGAACTGGTCAAAAATTGCAAGGCCTCCGCCTTTGTCAGGTTTTATTGCTCTTACTTTAAGTGACTTAAAGATGTGTAGTGAAGTACTTTCATCTAAAGTGGTGTTACCTGTTGGTACATTTTTTGTGAAACAGTTTATTACGATTATCAACTAAACATCTCAAGTCCAATTCTGTAACAGTCTCGAACAAGTTCAATACAGGGTGTAAAGGAGGAATTGTATTCACTGGCAACTCTAAAAACATGATTAGAATGAGAAGAGTTGCCAAACAAAAGATTCAAATTCAGTTTTCTCACGAAAAGTTTTAAGTCTTTAATTGTTTGAACTATATCCATCTGTTGGTTAGGAACGAAGGTGTTACCCTTCGCTAAAAGTTCCACAAGGACTGGATCAATTTCAATACAAGAATAGTTCAATATGCTGAAGTCACCTGTTTTGTTTTTTACAATGGCAACAGGATGTTGCCTGTCATGTGTTATCTCCTGGGTCTGTTGTTCGGGCGCGGTTTGTTTTTTTGTTGTTGTTGATAGTTGTTAGGTTTTTTTGGAATTGCTCCTGAATGGTAGCTATTGAACTTGTTTGCTTGATTAAGGCTGTTGTCTGGTTGATAGTTACTAGTGTTCTTATTTGCCCGAAGGCGGTTCGACCATCTGTTTTGGTTGTGTTGTAGTATCTACAACTACTGAGGCAGAATTTAGGACATTGTTGTTATTTGAATTGGAATCGTCATCTGTTATGTTAAGCTCGTTGTTTTTACTGCTTGAAATAGCTGCACCAACTTGAGCACTAGAAGGTTTTGGATATGCAGACCCGTTGTATGCTGTACGGTCTCTGTTCATTTTTTTGGCTTTATTAGCTCGTAATCTATCCAGTAGTTGATCGATGCTAACAAAGCTCCTTTCATATTTATATCTAGGGAAGTCTGCATGAACAGTGATAACAGAATTTATTTCAACCACTTCCCTAGATAAATCTGCTATCTGTGTAGCATAATGTTGAGCATTAGTTCCATTAATGCAAAGCCCTGCTGATCAAATAAAGAAATCAGTTCCAAGTGAAACAGAGAGTCGGCTACAAGACCTGAAGGGTACAGGTGGTGTCTTAAACCCTTAGGAACTAAACGTTCTTTTAAACATTCTTGAAAATAGTTAGTTTCAAGTTGGAGCTTTTTGATTTTAACTAGTTTTATGTCCAACAGTTTCAATTGATCAGTTAAAGCAGGTGAACTAACCTGTGTTGCTGTAGCGTTGTCGGCCGGTTGCCCCATGTTTGCATGCTGAGTGAATTTGAATTTACTTGTGTCTTGAATCCACTCATCAAATTGCGGGGTGCTAATGAGCCCTACACCGCTGTTACGAGCCCCAGGTGTATCCGTGTAAAATCTATTTTCATCGTTTAGGCTACCAGTGTTTTCGTTTTCATTTACTGGGTTTCCGCTGGGTACTTGGTTGTTTGAATTTGGACATCTAGTTGTCACTGTGTTAGATGGAAGTTGTTGTCCTGGCGGAATGTAGTCTGAATTACTGGTTGCTGTATCCAAAGACAAGGTTGCTTTAGGTAACTGTGTATCCAAACGCGCAGACAGCGCGTCGACCCGTTGAGACAAAGCTTGAATTAAAGCTGTTAGGTTGATTGAATCAGGCTGAGTCTGAGTAGACTCAAACAAAGTAGGACTGTTCATATTGCTCTGGTTCCCTGAAGCCATATAACAAACGATAGACAACAAACTGCCGAAAAAATACTGGTACTCTCAACAAAAGCTTTCAGAGACAGAATCCAGTCCCCAAGAAGGCAAGATAAATCCATTTAATATGAAGCGCTTTTCGTCGCCCACAAGAGGCAACTTCTTCAGATGAATTTCGATTAAAAAGTGCAATTTTATATGCTAATCTGGTCACATGGTAAAAGAAACATTGTACCAGCGTAACACAACAGTGCTAGCAGTATGTAATTAAAAAACACATTCGAATTTTTAACTATTTGTGCACTCACCTAAGCTGTGAATTATGAATTCACGAGATATTAACTCATAGTAGGCAAATTTACCAAACTTTGTCTAAAAATACATATTACATGAACACACAATAAGATACAGTTAAATCAAGAGATAAATAAGAATTAAAAATCTATAGTTAGACCTCGATATTAAAAACATTCACAAACCTGGGTACGAATACAAACTGAAAGAAAAATACAAGTATATTAGTTTAGTTAGTTCCAGTTTTTCATCAAGTAGTTAAAAATGAAATTAGTATATAGACTTCACAATTGATGGAATAACTTACTAGTAATGGATACTAGGTAAGTGTGTTGAAAGCCTATCTATCCAGGCTTTTCAGTTTTAAGATGCACAATATTAGTGTTCATTTAAGCCAGGCTCAAAGAATGCATTAGTTATTTGCCATGACAATTCGCTGTCTTCCAAGAGTAAATTTAAGGGCCCTCCTCTAATATCATATTGGATTTGGTCGATTGCTCTAAATATAAATATATTTTTCACCAGTTTGTTGTCTTATCGTTTTTTATGCATATATGTCTTTTATGCATATATGTCTTTTATGCATATATGTCTTTTATGCATATGTCTTTTATGCATATATGTCTTTATTGTAGGAAGTGCATTATTTCATAATGCATGCCTTCCCCCACAGACCTCATTGTTAAACATGTGCATGTCATTGGTAACTACCTGGCATCCCGTGGCATGTTGTGGTAGTGATTGACCCTTGTGTGCTGTCTCCCCAGTCCATCAGTTGAGATCATGTTAACTCTGGGTTGCTAGTGTTAAAGCAGTAGCTGATTGTTGGCTAGCATCAATACAAAGCATACTGTTTGAGAGTTGCATAATGGCTTTAACTCTTATTTAGTTAACAGCTCATCTTTTAGTTCCTTTTCTGAAAGAACGTCTTAGAAGTAGGGTCTTCTTTTTTGTAGCAGAGAAGTAACCATCTATCCCTTCTGTATCAGTAAAAGTACTTGAGGCTCTTTTTGCAACTTGTCCCCCACATTTTCTCACAACTGATGGGATTTAATTCTGTACACAACTCTAGCTGAGCTCCTGCTGAAGCGTTTAGTTTGAGCCACATACGACTGCTTACTCTGTGTATTGCCTTTCTTTTCTGGGAGGGGGGATGGGATTTGCAAGTCATTTGAGATGAATTCATGTACAGTGCTTTTTGTAAAGAGGGGGGTAGGTTCAAGGTTATTAATTAGAGGTCTTTCAGTTCAAGTGCTTCTTATCAAAGGATATACAGGGCTTCCTCTATTTGTTCCCTTGCTTGCCAGCCATCAGACAGCCTGTTTCCTTTACCTGTGAACTTCAACAGAGATTTGTGCTGTAGCTGTGTAAGACAGCCCTCATTCAGGAAGCCATCAGAGTGCTTGGAATGCCTCTGAGAGGCATATTTACATTCCCTCAGCTACTGCGTGAGAACTGAGCCTGGGTTTTAGGGTAATGTAAAGTTTTTGTGTGTGGGGGGGTAATGCTCACTTGAAGCCATAGGGGACTAGTGTTGGACAGAGAATTTTAGCTGTCCGTGGAATGCCACTGCTGGCACTACCTGTGCCATTAGAAAAACCTACCTCTTATGTTTTTTGGGGTGCAGAAATTGTCTTTTGACCTGGTATTGGGGTACTCTAGAGTAATACTCCAACAGAGTGGAGTGAGGTGTACTGTGGTATGAAGTCATGCCTGTACCTTATTTAAGGGTGAGACAAAGTTGAGACAACAGATTTGGCTAGTGTCTGTAGCCTCGTAGAAAGATTCACCTGCCAGGGTCAATATTAAACATTGTTGCACTTAACCACTAGCTGCTATAGAATGAATACATATTGTAAATCGTTAATTCAGTGTTTTTGAAGGGAGTGGCAGGTTCCATTCTTAATTTGTCTTACTAAGCAAAATGCATTACACTACCAGGGTAATAGAGAATGTTTTTCTTTTGTTTTTGTTCAGAAGGAAAGAATTCTCACAACAGTAGTGATACCACTTTTTTCTAGAAAACTTGCATAGGTATGAGCCTAAAACTGGATGGATTTAATTTGGAGTACTCATTTCAAAACAAGTTGTCTTTAGTTAGACGTAATCTGTACAGAATTAGACTTTGCAAATGTTGCAAAATGTAGTACTGTGCAAAGCACATGACCATTTGATTAATGTGAATGTTACATAAAAGCCAAGGAAAGGACGTGCCAGGCTTTCTTTTAGTTGCATCAAATAATAAAATGTTGTATAACATGTATTAATCATGCACAGTTTTGTTTTCCTGCATGTGGGCACAATTAATGAATTTGAATTTTCATATCACCTCAGTGAATTTTTAAATAACTGACTTTACATTCAATTTTTATAATCTGGCAGTTCTTTTGTAATAAGCTAGAAAGTGCTTCCAGTAGGCAATATACTTGATCTTGGAATATGTAGTAAGGCCTTGACAAGGAAAGTTTATCCTCCAGATTTCTAATTTTCAAATTTGTATTGTTTAGCTTTTGTTTCTGACATGGTACCAGAGAGAATAGTAATAGATGTAAATCTGTTTGTCATTTCATCCCTGTAGGTTTATTTTTTAATAAACTGAGGCTTGTAGAGGTGGAGTAAAAATGCATTTTATTCACTACTGCAAGTTTCCAAACTGGAGGATAGATTTTTATCAAATTGTTTTGGCCTAGTTATACTCTTTGCACAAGAAGGATGTAAAATGTTGTTTGCATGTATTTCCAGCAGTGTGCCTTGTAAATGGTGCATGATTGTTGGGGGGGTGTTTCTTCAATGTATTTAAATGTGTACGTTGTTCACAACTGTACAGATATGCAGAATCTGTATTTTAAAATTCCTTTTATTTAAAATATGTTGACTTGCAGTAAAATGTTGGCATCCAAATTTCCGTAGAATTGATGAAGTCAAACTGCGACTTGAAGGGAGAATCCTCAGTTGCAAACATTCAGTTTTGAGTATTTAAAATGGTTTCAACTAGTTTTAACAGTTTCAGTACATTTGCTCTGCTTGAGTCATGCACCTTCCTTTTAACACACTGTCCTTACTGCAACAACACATCCTTTGAGCCTTACTGTGTGTATTGTTCATATAAAGCTTGTACTCTTATGACTTTTACTGTGAATATGTAATCTGCTGCAGCTGTTTAATAAGTAATCTTTTTTATATTGTACTCTAAAGTATAATCTAATAATGTACGCATAACTTTGTAATTGGGGCTGAGAAAGTAGCGAAACTGATGTAACTGACATGAATCTGCCAGTAATCTCCGCATTTGTCTTGTAAGCTATAATTTTTGCTTTTAACAACTTGGCATTTGAAAAAATGTATGAACAAGCATTCAGAATATTCTGAATATTCTTATGAAACTGAATTTAGCCTGTTTTTGAGCCATGATGGTATTAGCATAATATGTTTAAGAATGACATATGAATTTTTTTGTTTTTAAAAGAATATTGCATAAGAGTCGTACAAATGTAATATCCCATTTAGTCACAGCACTTAACCTCCTTATTTTGGAATTGTGATGTATTTATTCAAGGGGGATGATTTATAGTAACCAATTAGAGGGCATGCTTTAACTGTGTATCCCAGTTATGCCATATTCTTAACTCTTTTATGCCCATTTTCAGAAATAAAACAGTTAAAAGAAATGGTGTCCATTAGTGTCTTAGAATTATTTGAAGTGTTTTTGTTGGCTTATTGACAGATTGCGTTTCCATTGTATGGTGAACTTTTGGGACTATTGCAGCAGGTTCATGAATGTAGACTCCATAGACACCAAGACATTTTAGCAGTTGTCTTGTCCTAGCAACCAATCTGTGAATTGCCCTTACAGTGTTCATACCATCGCAGATTAGGGGAAGGTCTTTCTGCAGAGCCCCATAAATGAATGTTCTAGATTGTTGTGTATTCAAAAACTTCTTTGCAACTCATGGCTATAACACATCCTTGCATCAAGCAAATAGACTATCCAAGAAACATATTTTGTGTATGTGCTAAATGTGCCGATACTTTTGCCAGGATTTGATGTGTAGCAAAATAATACAGTTTTACAGCGTGCTGTTCTCTACAAGAACTAAAATTTAAAGCCAGGTTTGAATCCACAAACTTGGGCACAGGAATGAAGAAGTAGAAATTAAAAAGTGCCGTCATTCAAGGACAAATTTTGTCCATTGTTGTGCAAATGCACTTTCTCCTCACCACTGTTCCTAACACTACTCCAGATGGTTCCAAATCCTTTGTTAGTCTGAGGTTTTCCTGCTCAGTTAAGGGATGTTGGAGCATCAGACAATCGGCTTCTCTTTTACATGTTCTGCTGGAGTCCCCTCAACCGTTCATGTGCCTATTACTGCCCTGACAAACAGATCTGGTTGTGTTTCACAGTGGAACCTTTGTAAACCCCTTTTCATTGACTGCTGCGTCAAGAGAGTTGTTAACACAGTAACAGGAGATGTGGTCTGACCTCCATTTTACATGCGTTTTCATGTATACCTTGCTTGCTTTTTGTCAGTCAGGTTTAATTGCCATTTTTCTTGGTTTTTCTTAACTAAAACGACAAACTGTAATCACACATGGCAGTATTCTCAGTCTGTTACTACTTTTTCTAAAGTGTCCAGCTTTCATTCTTTTGTTATGCCTGAGTTGTAGTCCTTGAACGCATCTCTCCTCCCCCTAAACACCTCCCTTTGTATCTGTCAAATGGCAGATTTGAGCTGTTTGCTGCTGTGATTGATAGTTTACAGCAGAAGACAAAGTTTGTGTGCTGAGAATACTGTTCTGTGTGATTATCCCTGTTGGTCTTTTTAATTAGTCATTGAAAAGCAAGAAATGTTAATTAAACCTGACTAAAAGGGTATATGTAAAATCCACGTGCAAAGTCAGTAATGCATTGACAGGAGCTTAGGGGCTGAGATGTAATATTTTAAAGCCAAATACTGCATTGTGGGATACCCAGAGGTAGACTAAAAAAATAAAAATGCAAGACCCCATGTGAGCAGACTCTGGAATTGCATTTAAAAATAAAAATATAAAAAAGTATATAGAGTCCAAAAGTAGTATTAAAATGTAGGATACATAAAGATTTGATGAAATTAACATGATTTTTTCAGTCTGTGGGTGCAGTTCTCTTATTGCAACCCAACTACATCATTTCCATTTTAATGTTGCGTTTATAATAAATATATATGGTTACTGTGATAATATAAACTCTCTAGTACAACACTAAGCTTGCTGTGCCTGGTTTACATCAAATACAAAGCTGTTTACATATTCAAAACATTTCCATAACTGATGTTTCAGTCCATAGAATCATTTAACTCCGGAAAATTCCAGTATATATATTTTTTTTCCTTCAATGTTCTTTCATTGTTTCAACATTTGTTTCCTTCAATGTTCTTCCATTATTTTACATTAAGGTTTGTGGTCTGCACTCTTGTGGGAGGAGAGGCTAGATTCTACCCTTCTGAGCTGGGAATTTCTGGTTAAAGGCTTTACTGTGCCTGCTCATTTGAACTGTTTTTTTTTTTCTGATATTGGTGCACCTTGTCTGCTGTAGCATAGACTAGATTCAGCCTGCTGAATTTAGCTTTGTTTGTATAACTTGAGCATTAATCCAGGCCATCTTTTTTGGAAAAGGTTCCCCTGCACCCTCGTGGCAGGAGTGTGCGGTTAGAACTTGTCAGGTTGAAGACTGCTGGAAACAGGGCTCAGTTTTTTTTACAGGTTAATTGGGTAATTTGTTTAAATCTGTTTGCTCATTTTCTATTATATATATAAATAAAATGTCACTTTATTCATCTGCTTTTACTGTAATTGTGTTTCTTCCCACTTTTACCTTATTTTGCTTGTGCTTCTTAAAATTACTCACTTGTATTATTCTGCTGCAGTTATTACTGCTTGGTAGCCTGATTTCTTATTTGCGATGGTGATGGACAGGTTGACAGACGAGATCAGACAGGAGTCTCCGTGGACTATTGATGTTTGCAGATGACATTGTGATCTGTAGTGAGAGTAGGGAACAGGTGGAGACGACCCTGGAGAGGTGGAGATATGCTCTAGAGAGAAGAGGAATGAAGGTCAGCAGGACTATGAATATGTGTGTAAATGAGAAGGAGGATAGAGGAATGGTGAGGATGCAAGGAGTAGAGGTGGCGAAGGTGGATGAGTTTAAATACTTGGGGGTCAATAGTTCAGAGTAATGGTGAGTGTGGAAGAGAGGTGAAGAAGCGACTACAGGCAGGATGGAGTGGGTGGAGAAGAGTGTCAGGAGTGATTTGTGACAGACTAGTACCTGTAAGAGTGAAAGGGAAGGGTCTACAAGAGGGTAGTGAGACCAGCTATTCTACAAGAGGGTAGTGAGACCAGCTATGTTGTGTTAGCGACAGTGGCACTGACAAAAAGGCAGGAGTTTGAGCTGGCTGTGGCAGAGTTAAAGATAAGATTTGCACTGGGTGTGATGAGGGTGGGCAGGATTAGGCATAAGTATATTAGAAGGTCAGCCTAGGTTGGAAGGTTTGGAGACAAAGCCAGAGAGGCAAGATTACGTTGGTTTGGACGTGCTGAGGAGGGATGCTGAATATATTGGGGGAAAAGATGCTAAGGATGAAGTTGCCAGGTAACAGGAAGAGGAAGGCCTAAGATAAGGTTTATGAATGTGGTGAGAGAGGACGTGCAGGTGGTTGGTGTGACAGAGGAAGATGCAGAGGACCGGAAGAAATGGAAACAGGTGATCCGCTGTGGTGACCCCTAACTGGAACAGCCGAAAGATGATGATTTTAAGCCTTTTGGTGTAAGCATTTGGGCTTCAAACCAGTTGTTTTACATTAAGAAGGTTTGTGGACTGCATTGTTGTGGCAGGACAGGTAGCTTACATCCTCCCAAGTTGGGAATTGCTGATTTGAAGGCTCAGTGTCTGTTATTCTAAAAGTGCATTAGTTCTGGTTTACGCACTTTGGCTTCAGGCCAGTTATTTTACATTAAGAAGGTTTGTAGTCTGCACTGTTGTGGAGGAGATGCTAGAATCTGCCCTTCTGAGCTGGGAATTTCTGGGTAAAGGCTTATTGTGCCTGCTTATTTGATCTGTTTCTGAAATTTGTGCGCCGTGTTTGCTGTAGCCCAGAAGTTAGTAGTTTATTGGCCATTTTGGGCTAATTTCTATCTTTCATTTCCGACCAACTCAACTTAAGCACTCAGGCCATTCATTTCACAGCCCAGCACTTGCTCAAAACTCATAGCAAGCACTAATTTAATCCTAGCATTAGACCCCCTATACTGTCCAGAAGGACAAGGCTCTCTGTTCGTCCCTCCCAGCTAATCAGTAAAGCAGCTCACTTTACCTATTCAGGCATGTCCAAAGGGCAGTTTCCGGTGTACTCTCCAGTCCAACTAGTGAATCTGGGCATTTTGAGGCAATGTTACAACTACCTCATGTACACAGAACCCTCTCCTCCTACCACCAAACACTAATATATGCGAGAGATTCAATTATACAGCCAAACTGGAGAGAGAGCTCTCTCAACCCAAGACTGGAACTGACAGTCAAGAGGAGAAGGAAAATACTTGACACACCATCAGTCTCGCATAGACGTACTAAACCAACACCGGCAAATACCATACAAAAGCATACTCGGAGGCTGTAAGTAAAAATCTGCAAAGCAACAAGAGACCTCCAAAGCAGAAACCCGAGCAACCTCCACACCACATCACAAACCATGAAACACTTCACATAATCAGTGGGCCACGCAATCACAGCCCTTAAGGCAAAATAACATACCCAACACACTAGTGATAGGCGATTCTATAGTCAGGCACACTGATGTCCCACTAACTAGGCTGGTCAAGAAGGTTAGTTAGCTGCCTGTCGGGCGCCAGGATCCGCCACATAACACATGCACTCTGGTCACTCCAGAACAAGTACGACTATCATTGTCCATGTTGGTGTGAATGACCTGAGACTTACCTCCCTGGACTACATGAAAAGAGACATGGAAGACCTCTCTGATCATGTAGCCCAAGCTGGTATGACCCTGACCAGCGCCACAGTATAAAGAAATAATTATCATTTTCAACAGTTAAGTTTCTGGTGTCATTCAAAGGGGATCCAGTATCTGTCCACCTGGGATGACATGCTTGATAAGCCATGTTGCTTCGCAAGAGATGGCTTGCACCTGTCACCCTTAGGCTTTCGAATACTGGCAAAGGATTTTGCCACCCCCATAATGCCTTTTTTAGGCAAGGCTCAAAAGACAAACCCACCACCGTTAAGTAGCACAAGTAACCAAAAACTGAGGGTAATGCTACTCAACGCCAGAAGTCTAAACCACAAAATGCATACACTCGAGGCACTCCTCAGTATGGAGAACATCGATATCTGTGCAGTAACAGAAACCTGGTTTAAGGCTCCTGAGAGCACCCCAACACTACCAGGCTATAACTCGTACCATACTTTTCAGCCACAGAACCCGGACCGAAACACAAGGCACAGCACAATGCCTCCGATCATCCATGTGCAACTAACAGTGGGCAAAACTGCAATTCAAATTGTAGCTTGCTACAGATCACCCACCATGACCCAGGACCCCCATTCTGCGTTTCTGGAGACACTGGAAAATATGAAGGTCCTACCAAATGCCCTAATATTGGGTGATTTCAATTACCCAAACATTAACTGTGAATAACTACTCAAATACTAACTCCCTTACCTAGTGCTTCCTAGTATTTATAAACTCACGCTCTAGATCAACTGGTCAACACCCCCACCAGAGGTGACAACATATTGGACCTGGTCATCACCAACATGGGTGACACCGGAGGTCAAACCCCACTGATTAGATCAGACTATAGACTAATCACTCTGGATACCCACATTCCACCCCCACCCCAATCAAGGAAACCACTGTGAACAAATTTTCAAAAACAAACGTCACGTTACTTAAGACCAAGGTGGAAAGGTTCCCAGCCCCCATGCTAAAGGACAACGTTGTCAAAGCTGCTTGAATCCCTTACAAAGGCACTCTTTGAGCACCTGCAAGCGTGCATGGATCGTGCTATCCCAAGCAAAACCAAGACACACTCCTTCAGGAAAAGGAAACCAGTCTGGTGGACCCCTGCCATAAACAAGCTATACAATAGAAGGAGAAAACTAGTGCAGAAGAGTAAATCCCAAGAAGGAAAGACATCCCAGATTAGTATCAGTAAGAAACTATGATCCCTCATAAAATCATCCAAGGCTAGCTTCGAAAGAAAAATTGCTAAGGACTCCAAAGATAACCATAAAGCGTTCTTTAGCTATGTCAAGAACTTAAGTGGAAACTCTCAGATCTGCTCTGACTTAGTGCAGAATGGCACAAAATACACTGAACCGACTGATATTGCCAACATTCTGGTGGACTGGTTTAGTGAAAACTTCACCCCCTAAAGGGACCATAACCATACCAGAAGAGTGTAGTGCCCTGGCAGTCACTGACACACAGGTTAAAACAGCCCTATTCAAAGCCAAAAATACAGCTTCAATGGGACCAGACTGTGTCCCAGGCTGTGTTAATACACAGAGCTCCAAAATGAACTAACCCCTCACCTAATCACTGTTTAAACTCGGGCTACGTACCCATAGAGTGGCGCACAGCAACCATTATCCTGCTCCACAAAGGTGGAGCCACAACGGACCCTGGGAACCATCAACCTATAAACCTGACTAGCCTGGTCTGCAAGGCTTGGAGCGCATCATCATGGATGTCATTAACAGAGACATTGGGAACCTCCAAACACTGGACCCTACCCAGTTTGTCTTTAAGGGCAGATTATGCCTCTTAAACCTGGTGGACTTCTTTGAGACAGTTACCAAGGCTTTAGACGAGGGAAAGGAAGTCCACACAGCCTACCTAGACTTTGCAAAGGCTTTCAACACCATTCCCCATTCTGGTATTCTAGACAAGCTCACCAGCCTGAACATAAACCCCCTACGTCACGAGATGGGTTGTCAGTTGGCTCACTGATAGAACCCACACGGTGAGAGATGCAGGCTTTAGGTCAGACTCTAAACCAGTTACAAGTGGCGTCCCCCAGGGCTCAGTCCTGGGACCCCCCCCCCCCTGTTCAGTATATACTTCTCAGAGGTACAGACAAGCACAGGACTATGGCTGACCAAGTTCGCAGACTACTGCAAACTAGGGGCCATAATTGACTCTCCAGCTGATAAACATCCTCCAGAAGGGTCTCACTGAGACGGATACCTGGTGTCAAAATCATGGCCTCAAGCCAAATGCCAAAAAGTGCATAGTCATCCCCTTTGGAAAAAAACAAAGTACCCGTGAACTACCACGTACGTGGTAGACCCCTAAGTACAGAAAATGTAGTAAGGGATCTGGGGACCCAAGTAGATGGTAATCTCTCCTTTGATAATCCTATTGCCAATGTGGTTAGAAAATCCTTCTGTGTCCCACCTAATCACAAAAGGGTTTGCATCTAGAACAAAAGGGGTTATTGTGCCCCTCTACTCATCACTCATCAGACCCATCATAGAGTAAAACGCCCCATTTGGGATGTACCTCAGACGACTCCTACAACAGCTGGAAAGACCACAGAAGTACCTCACCAAAAAAATAAATGGCCTCAAACGTATGCCCTATGCAGCCCGACTGAAGAAACTCCCGTTGTACTCTGTTGCATACCGCTTACTCAGAGGTGATCTCTGCCTGACATACAAGGACATGTCCAACCCAGAATTGATGGACATGCTCCACCTAAAAAAAAAAAAAACAAATCCTCAAGAGCCACACACTCTCTAGGGATCTCAACCTCACCACAACAATAAATAGGATGTCCTGGAGGGATAGATTCCTGTCCCAGAGACTCCCCATGCTTTGGAACAGGATTCCAGTCTACATTAGGCAGAGCCCCTCACTAACACAAGAGAAACCTTGACGAGTGGATGGGAAACAGAAAATTTACCCCGGGGATCACTGCAGTGGCTCTGCTGGACAGAGGCACAGGGAACTTGTGGCTCTGCTGGACTGAGGCACAGGGAACTAATCTAAGGGGGTGGCTAAAGCCAACACATTCTGGCTAGGCTTAGATGCCCTCTGGCAGATAGCCTAGTACTTGCCTATGAACCTATGTGCGGATAATTTAACAAGAGTATTTATACTGGGCATCTGGTCTTACTTGGGAGAGATGGCCACCACATTTGAGAATTCTGTTTCTTAAAGCCCAACTTTAAGAGCTTTTCATCCTTCTACCTCATCCTAGGTGAGTTGTCTTGGATAACATGTCTGTGGTATAAGAGGGACTTCTGCTTCTGTCTTCAGTTCCTTTTGCTGCAGTGTGTTGGAGTTTGCATGCTGACAAGTACTAAATATCATCAGTATGTGTTTGACGTACTGGGATATAGATAAATACCTATTGGGAGGGGAGGAGGGGTCTTACTTCTTCTACCCGCGTGTAGCTGAGGTGCTTTAGTTCATAAGGACTATGGAAGTTGATTTCTAAAGTTAATAATTGCATTACTTGTGTGAAGCATATCCCATATAAGCACTTAGTTGGTGTTTGCCCTTCTTGGGGTAGAGCATGGCATCACCTCCTCTCCTCATTGTGCTATGTTCAGCCAGAAGACCAAGTAGTTAAATATAGTCTGGACCTGAAAAAAAGCTGCAGCTGCATCCCTTGTCCAGGTTTACTCTGGCATCAGCCAAGATGTCTGCAGTTGCCCACTAAAAAAAAAATGAAAAGGGAGGTAATTCTGGGAGCCTTATGTCTTATCCCTTTTTCAAAAGCTTGCTCTAGCCTTGAGCGCATCTGGTCTGGTGAAGCACTTTTGCCGCATCCATCCCTAACTTGACCAATGCCTGTACTGATTCACTCAGTAGGCCTGCATTCACTTGAATGACAGCACGTTTTTCTGAGCCAAAAGATGGCAGCAGTCATTTGGTCTGGACACCTTTCTGCTGAGATCTCCCATGCTTTTGCTTTTTCATAAGGTGAAGGCAGTGTTCCCTGGGTTTTGGTATGTGACATCTGAGCCTTAAAAGTGCGCCCACCAACAAGCTGAGATTGTGAAGACTGGGCATTTCTTCCAAATGGACAGCCAAGGCACCTGAGATTAAACTTTCACCATCTTGCCTCAGATTGACCAAGGCGGGCCCTTCTGCAAGCCCCCGTAAGACGCGATGAAGGTGACGCAGGGCTTAATACGTCTCAAAGAACCTGCAGCCATCATTGTAGCAACAGTCATGTCAGGATTTCCTGCCTTAAGAAAAATCATCCCCTGAGGAATTGTACTCCGACTCTAGAGGAGGATGAACTGGCCTTTATGGAGCAGGTTTCCTCTCCTCTTTGCTTTGAGTCAGCCACTGTTGTGTGGATACACTGTCCCCTATCTCCCCACCAGAGGATTTTTCATTTTGAGACATTCAGTAGAATGAAGGATTTCTTCAAATGGGATTCGGAGTACCATAATGCCCTGAAAAGGTATAGAGCTTTTAAGTTTAGCTATTCATCCAGTGATTGAAGCCCTGGAGGATGCATGCATCACTGCATTTTTGGAAACACTCCCAACCCCCTGTTCCCAGGAAGCTGCATCGTTTTTACGGGGCTGCAGACTTCTATAAGTACCTTTTACAAGAACACAATTGCTGAGCCAGTTGCATAGTGAGACTGTAAAGAAATTGCTGAGCCAGTTATATAGTGAGACCATTTAAAGAAAATTAAACTGAATTCTAGAAGGGTTTGCTTATGTCGACAGCCAAGAAGCTACTTTTCAGTGACAAAATGAAGTACTGGATGGCTTTATGAAGAAAGTCTACATCTCTGCCACCTTGGCCTTTTATGGCTTTGAATGGTTAAATCCCTTAAGTTCCAAGGGGCTTTCCTGTCCCAAATGAATGCTAAGGACAAGAGTATGAACACTAAAGTGCTAGACCTGTGTAACCACGCTTTCCAGGTTGGTAAGTAGTCTATCATGATTGACCATGTTGTAGTAGGGATGCATCATGCTGGCTGGTAGCAACAGGGTCAGTTAAGTGACATGTCTGGCAGAGGGCCTTCTCCCTGTAAGGCCATGTGAAGTACAGCTTCAGTGCCGTTAGAAAAACTGCCATTTTGACTCTCTGCTGTACAGGTGTTTTAAGAAATTTGGGGTGGGGGCAATGCGCTTTGTTAAACAGCTTTAATTTCCTTGTCATTAAGTATCCTACTACCAGGGGCAGAAGATCAGGACAAGCAGCCCAAGGGGAAGAAAGACCAGTTCAGAACAAAGTAACAAACCTGAACAAAAAGTGAAGCCTGTGGGGTCATCGGGGCAGAGAACACCCAAAATGAACAGCAAAGGCAGAGTTCTTCCTCCCCATACCCACCCTAACTATGCAATCATTCCAAAAAAAGGTCTGGGACGGTTTATAAAAAGAGTTGGAAATGGTCAACTGTTTAGTTGTGTTCTAACAATTTCGGGGCAAGGATACAGATACCAGTTATTAAAACCAAGGTTCTCAGGTTTTCTCCAAGTACTCTGAGAATAAAGGCCTCTAATCAAACCTGCTACTAGACTTGCTGAGGCTACAGAGAAATCTTCTTTCGGCTTTTTCCCAGTTAGGGGTCGCCACAGAGGATCACCTGTCCGCTTATGATTGGCAGTGGAGTTTTACGGTGCCGAGGTGCCAGCCCGGCACCCAACCTTCCACAGATGGCACATGCATGCACGCACTCGCACCTAGGGCCAATTTAGAGTGTCCAATCCACCTACAGCATGTCTTTGGGATGTGGGAGGAAACCGGAGCACCCGGAAGAAACTCACGCGACCACAGGAAGGACATGCAGACTCCGCACAGAAGGCCCAGCCGAGAATCGAACCGGAGAACCTCTTGCTGTGAGGCGGCAATGTTAACGAGAAATACCAGAGCAAAAAGATGTGATTTTTTTCAGGGCAGTTTCTAATCCCAAAAAAGTCAGCTCTTAGAAGCCAGTATTAATTTAGGAAGGCAAAACAAGTTGCTCGGTGCCAAAATTAAAAATGTTAATGCTGCAGGCCCATTGTTTTTTTTTTTCTTCTTCAACCCTCATGGTTATCCTAGTCTAGACGGTTGCCTTAATGTTAACTCCCTTGGCTGTTGACCCTGTCAAAGGGTACAAATTAGCCAAAGGCAGCTGGGTACAAAAAAGGGAAGTGGAACCAGTCTTCACGTAGACTAGAAAGATGTATTCCTCCACATAAATTCAGAAAAAAACAGGCAGTGCATGAGATTCGAAGTAGATGTGCTCATTGGTGATCAATTTCCTTGCCTTTTTATCTACTGCCCCAAGAGTGTTTCATAGTCTATTGCAATAATTGCCTACTGCAGGATTAAGGGCATTCACATTTACCCCTACCAGGATGAAGGCAAGATTCAGGCTCCAAGCGTAGAGGTAGTGTGGACAGGTCTGCAGTTTTCACTAGCTAATCCCAACTAATATCCTTTAGACGAGCCCTGCTATAGAGATCTCTTCTTGGTACTACAAACCAGAGTGCATTCCTTCCCTCTGCAATTCCTGACCTCATGTTGCACGTGTATAGTATGACAAAATTACTGCTGGAGAGTTCCTCTGGTCTATATGCTACTTGGCTTTCACAATCCTGCTTGTCCCTCTGACAAGGCTGCACATGAGAAAACTGCAGTGGTACCCAAGGAACAGATTCCCATTCTCTGTAGTGCTGTATCCTCCTGCTGCTATGCGACAAGAACAAGCTCTCATGGATACATCATGTGCATTTCAACCAGCAGGTATCATTCAAGCTGTCTCGGGCACCCAGGCAGTCACCACAGACTCCTCTGATGCTGCTTCGGGATCCTGCTCATGGAAGCAACTAGAACAAAACTTTGAAATGAGAGCATCAATGTCAGAGATGATGGCAGTAATTTTAGCCATGAAAACCTTCAGATTTGTCAACAAGGGGGTCTTTTGTATCCTGTCGGACCACACCAGTGATATGGTGCATGACTTAAGTAGGAGTTGACACAATAATGCTGCTTGTGCGACAAGATCCCATTATAAAATTCCTGCAGCTGTATCTCTGAGTGTGTTCACTGTTGCAGTAGTAATTTCCCTCTTTCATTTCCTGTAGCTATACTGGGATTAGGAACCCTCAGTTTTAGTCCCACATGATGCTCCTCCTTGGGTTGGCCTAGTATTTGTAGAGGGACCTCTGAGGGATCCTTTTGAGTAGGCTGCCATTCTTGTGGGGGCATATGCCACTTAGATAACTCATGCTCTTGTCTCAATCCAAATTACATTTAGCTTGGACTGACACTGTTATACAGAGGGAAAATAGTTGAATACCGAGTTTTCCAGCAGTATACAGGAAAACATCACACTTAAATCACTTGCATTGAGGAATAAAATGAAATTCCTATAGCAAAAGCTTTTTCAGTCAATTTATTTTATAATGAAAGTATTCCTGATGGTTGCAGTTGTATTTGCATTGAGTGTACTCTTGTAGTTCAAACATGCAAGACTCCTGAAAGCCAATATATTTCTTCAGTTCTGGCAGATATTTTACCTTTGTCACAGACCCTAGTTATACACAAGTCAGAGGATCTCTTATCTGTCCTCCCTGAGGTCTTTTTTTTTTTGTTCAACTGATTTGACAAGAAACAAAGCAAGTACTACAATATATACATGTTGCTGCATCTAGCTAATTAGGCTTTACACTATCCCAGTGGAGAAGTCTGGCCTTGAAATTTGACATTTTCGGGTTTCTGCAATAAAAATGAGAATTTCTGCTGTAAGATGGTCATTTTTAGAATCTGCAACAGAGGTTATAGAACTGATAGAGAATTTGGATGTTCTTCGTCTTCCATTGCTGCAGTCCTGACTATTGGGTATAGTCCGCGTCCCGTCGGCCCGAATACCAGAGTATAAGGCTGACGTCGGTCAGGGCGCATTAGACTGACGTCAGTACGTCAGGGTACTAATGCGCATGACCGACGTCATATCCTCAGTCTTTTTTGCCGCATGGTCCGATGCAGAAGCAGTTTTGCGAGTGCAGGTTGGCGTTCTGAAATATTTCCGAAACCGGAGTTTCAGACCGAAACAGAGTTGGCTAAGTACCCCGTTGGGAACATTTTGGTTTTTCTTGCCTCAGTATTTTACCGGATGTCAGAAAAAGTGAATAACTGTATTTCTTGTGGGAAACAGATACCTCATAGGGATTACCATACCTTGTGTATACCTTGTTTAGGGCCTGCGCACGACGTTGTTGGTTGCCGCTCTTGTGCTAGGTTTAACAAACGCACTATTAAGAGGAGGCTAGACTGTGCCAGGTTAGTGTTTGGGAAGCGTTGCAATTATAAAATGCCGTCGGATGCTCCGGCCCGCCTCCTCAAGAAGCGCAAGGACAAAACAGTGAAGCCTAGGGTTGATGAACCGGCAGTCCCGGACGTCGGTTCTTTAGAAGGCTCAGTGGAGCCAGAGGTTTTGCCAGGAGTTTCCATGGAGTCCCAGGCAGAAACTTTACTATTACAGGATGTGCCTTCTCAGGAGGTAGGCCAGGCTGAGGGGGCTTCTCAGGTGACTGTTCTTCCCTCTCTTCCCAAGGTTGTTAGAGCCTCTCCTTCTGTTGCCAAAACTTCTTTGAGGGGTAGGCCTACTTCAGCTTCAGTGGGGGCTTCTCCTAGCATTTCGGGTTCTGTACCTAAGAAACATATGCTTAAAATGGCAGAAGATTTGATTACTATGATTAGAGGTTCTATGCCCCGCCTGATAAGAGGCCTAGGGTGGAACCGAGTTTGATAGTTTTGAACAGTGTTCAGAGGCTTCAGAATCTTCTGTGGAAGATATGCAGGAGTATCCTACTTATTCTGATTCGGATGTGGATGATTCCACTCCTACAGCTTCTCCGCCTGAGGATTTCTCATTTTCAGAGACTCTGCATTCCATGAGGGAGCACTTTAAATGGGAAGGCCAGGATTACTCTGATTCCAGGAAAAGGCTTAGGGAATTCTTGTTTTTACCCCAGCATAGGCCTTTAGCTATTCCTCCTGTGTTGAATGTGGTGGAAGATGTTTTTGCAGAGGCTTCCCTGAACCCTGACTCTTTGCCTCCTGCTCCTGTTAAGCCTGATAGGTATTATAGGGTGCCCGAAGCTCATAAATATTTGTTTGAGTCCTAGGGCGGACCCAGAAACAATTTCTCAAGGGCCTAAAGGTGTTAAGGCTTCTGTGGTTAAAAATCCTGTTCCCACTGATAGAGGCAAGGGCTTTGGATAGGTGGGGAAAGAAAGTGTATACTTCTTCCACTCTAGCCATGAGAGCATTGAATTGTCAGTTTCACATGCTAAAATATCAGAATTATCTCCTTTCACAATTGAAATCTAAGGTGGATGCTTTGGCGGAAGGTATTGAGTGTAAAGAGTTGCTGGATTTGGTTCATGTGTCTGAACAAGTGGGTAAGCATTCTTTGCAATGTGGTTTTGATGCTGTACAGGCCTCCTCGAGGGTGGCTGCTACCAGTTCTGTTCTTCGCAGGCATGCCTGGTTGAAGGATCAGAATTTAGCTGAGCATGTTAAGACAAGGATTTTGGATGCTCCTTTACAGTCTGATGTGTTGTTTGGATCGCCTGTGGAAGCAGTTTTAAAGAAAATGGAGGACAAAGCTAAGTCTATGCAAACTGTTAAAGATTTTTTGCAGGTGCAGCCACCAAAGTTTAGTAGAAATTGGCCTGCTAAGGGGTGGACATATCCTGCTTATGCTTCCCAGTCTAGGGGTAGGTCTAGACGTGGTAGGGGCAGGGCTCAAGGTTCTTTTAGGCCTAGAACAGGGAGTTCACCTGCTCAGACTTCTGGGGAGGGCAGGGGTCAGTCCTTTCGTAAACAGACCCAATGACCTGTCTTTTCAGCTGCCAGCAGATTCCCGTCTGGCAGCTCCTTTGGGAGGCAGACTGTCTCTTTTCAAAGAAAATTGGGATTTAATTACTCAAGACAAATGGGTGTTGGATATCATTCACCACGGTTACAGATTTTATTTCCATACAATGCCCCCTTTCAAAGGCATGCCAGACGTTCCTCCTCCACAAAGACAAGAGGCTCACAAGCAAGTTTCTCAGTTACTTCAGATAGGGGCCATTCAGCCAGTTCCTGTATCAGAAAGGGGCCTAGGATTTTATTCTCGCCTGTTCCTAGTACCAAAGAAGGGGAACACGTGGAGACCAATTTTGGATTTATCTCTCCTCAACACGTTTTTGGACATTCCCAAGTTCAAGATGTTGACGTTACAACAGCTTTTACCTCTGCTGGGCAAAGATCACTGGATGGTAACTTTAGATCTCAAGGAAGCTTACCTTCATGTGCCTATAAGGCTAAGTTGCAGGAAGTATCTGCGGTTTCGAGCTGGAAATTCTCATTATCAGTTCTCTGCATTGCCCTTTGGCTTATCTACTGCCCAGAGTATTCACAAAGGTTCTGGCTCCAGTGATAGCTTACTTCAGGCTTCAAGGAATTCAAATCTATCCTTACTTGGGCGGCTGCCTGATTCTGGCTCAAGAAAAGGAAGACCTTCTACAGCATCTGGAATATGTTATAGCAGTGCTAAGATGCCTAGGGTATTCTGTGAACGAAATAAAGTCCAGTCTAGTACCCTCTCAAGACATGTGCTTTCTGGGTGTGAGACTGAATACAGCAGCCCAGATGGCCTTCTTAACCCCGGACAAACAAAAGAGTCTGTCACTTTACTTCCATCAACTATCTCATCAGTCCGTGCTGACTGCAAGGACAGTCCTTCAAGCATTAGGGTTCATGGCATCTTGTATTCTGGTGCTTCCCAATGCCAAACTGCATATGAGGAAGCTACAATGGTATCTCAAAATGTATGGACACAGCACTGCCAGGATTTGGACACTGTCATTCAAATAATACCTTGCCTTGAAAAGAATTCTTGTGGTGGGCTCAGGAATGTCACCTAAACAAGGGACTCTCTGTGACCCGGCCAGAGGCAAGTCAGATCTTAACGACAGATGCCTCGGACATTGCTTGGGGAGCTCATCTAAATGGAAAGTGGATACAAGACAAGTGGCCTGCCAGACTACAGCATCTACATATCAACATGAAGGAGATGTTAGCAGTCCAGTTTGCATTAATGGCTTTCAAGGAGTTACTTTTCCAGGGCAGGTGTTGATTCTAACAGACAACACAACTGTCATGTGGTACATCAACAAGCAAGGGGAACACATTCTTATCCTCTATGCAGGCAAGCAATGATTTTATGGGAGACTGCGCTAAGCTTGCAACTAACTCTTCAGGCAAGGTTTCTGCCAGGAGCACAGAACTCCTTAGCAGATGTGTTAAGCAGACAAATCATGGATCCCCACAGTGGAAACTGGATCTTCATGTATTTCAGAAACTGACAGTGTCATGGGGAACTCCAGACATAGATCTGTTCGCTTCTCCACTAAACCACCAGCTGCCAAAGTATTGCACAAAGGGGTTTCATCACACAGCTTGGAAAGTGGATGCGCTGTCTTTCAGTTGGAAAAACCTTCATGTGTATGCCTTTCCACCTCTGCCTCTTCTTCCAAAGGTACTATTAAAGGTCAGACAAGACAGGCCAAGGATGATTTTGATAGCTCCAGATTGGCCTCGGCAACACTGGTACCCACTACTACGGAGTCTGGTACTGAAGCCTCCATGGCCTTTACCTCTGATTCCTCATCTGTTATCTCAGAAGGACGGTCATCTGCTCAATGTCAAGCTTCATTCTCTTCATCTAACAGCCTGGCATATTCTGTGTTGAAACACAGCAGGTCTCAACTTCCTCAACAAGTTTTAAATGTGATTATGGAAGCTAGAAGACCTAGTACAAGGAGAGTGTACGCAGAAAAATGGAAGAGATTTTTGTTTTGGAGTACAGCAAAGAATTTGGAGATTTCTGAGCCTAATTTGAGTGTGGCTCTTCAATACCTTACTGAGTTATTGGACAAAGGTTTGTCCTTCTCTTCCATTTAGATTCATGCTGCAGCAATTTCAGCTCACTATGATTATAGGTTCATAGGTTCATACTAGGCTATCTGCCCGAGGGCATTTACAAGCCTAGCCCATCGTTTTGTGGCTTAGGCCACCCCTTTACCCACCTTTGTTTTCGCATCCTTTGTTCAAGCAGTTTCTTAGAGGGGCGAAGAATATAAGACCCCCACGTAGAGCTCCTACTCCTGCTTGGGATCTCAATTTTGTGTTGGAAAAACTTTCTCTACAACCTTTTGAGCCTGCAGCTACTGCTGAATTGAAATACTTGTCATGGAAGACTGCTTTTCTGTTGGCTATTACTTCTGCAAGAAGGGTGTCTGAGTTGCAGGCCCTTATGGCAGTAGAGCCCTTTTTGATTTTCCATAAGGATAGGGTATCATTACGTACTAATCCTTCCTTTATGCCTAAGGTGGTTTCTAGTGTGGCTTTAAACCAAACTATTCATTTGCCTACGTTTTATGCAGACCCTCAAAATAAAGGGGAAAAGATTTTGCACACTTTAGATGTACACAGGCAATTGCGTTATTATTTAAGCAGGACTAAGGATTTTAGGCAGTCCCAGCAGTTGTTTGTTTCTTTTGCTTTGAGTTCACAGGGCAAGCCTGTGTCAAAACAAACTATTTCTAGGTGGATTGGCTTTTGCATTGCATTTTGTTATTCCCATCATGGCAAGGAGATTCCAGCTGGGATTAGGCCTCATTCCACTAGGGCTACTGCCACTTCAACAGCATTTCTAAGGGGGGTGGCAACTAAGGATATTTTGGAAGCAGCTACTTGGAGTTCAGTGCATACTTTCTCTAAGCATTATCACCTACCTATCTACTCTAAGTCTAGGGCTGGTTTTGCCACAGCTGTTTTACAAGGCATGTTGTCAGCTCCTACTTCTTTATGATTTGCCAGCCTCCCTTACCTCTGCTTTGGGATTCTACCCAATAGTCAGGACTGCAGCAATGTGGAATGAAGAACATAGTACAGTTTTGTACCTACCATAAATGTAGATGTTCGAGGATTCCATTGCTGCAGTCCAATTTACCCTCCCTCCTTCCCCTCTGTGTCTAGGGGTGGTTGTGTAGGTGAGTTTACATGTATATATTTTTGTATATATTGTTGTATATATTGTACATGTTTTTGGTGCAGGTATTTTGGGACTTGTCTTTTTAGGGTCTTCTGACATCTGGGGCAAGAAAAGACTGAGGATATGACGTCGGTCATGCGCATTAGTACCCTGACGTACTGACGTCAGTCTAATGCGCCCTGACCGACGTCAGCCTTATACTCTGGTATTCGGGCCGACGGGACGCGGACTATACCCAATAGTCAGGACTGCAGCAATGGAATCCTCGAACATCTACATTTATGGTAGGTACAAAACTGTACTTTATTTGCTCCCCAACAAACAGTAGTAACTTCAGCAGTGTTCCTTTTTCTCTAGACTTTGCACTGGCTTGTCAAAGGCAGATGTCTAGCACAGTGCAGCCTCTTTATGGCACCCTCTAGCTTTCCTGCCAGTATTTCTGGTACACGTCTGTGTTGCTGAATAATGAATGTGGTGCAGCCACCTTTGTATCTTTTTTTGTTTTTTTGTTTTTTTTTTTTTTGTTTGTTTTTAGCCTTTGCTGGGTGTATGACTTGGTAAGAGAAAATAATTTAACCATTTTGCTAGAGATGACCTTCCACATTAGTCCTGCTCATTTAATTTCATCTCGCACCCCAGCACTGCAGAGCACATCAGTGCATCAACATTCAAGTGGTCAGTTCATGGCCGAGAAGAATGAAGCCCTGACTATGATGCAGGTAGCCTGGGTTCCATTAACACCTCCGGTGTTTGAGATGATGGCCGGGGAAGGGGGTTGGTGTAACGGTTAAGATGTTTACCTCGCAGATGAGGTGCAGGGTTTGATTCTCACTATGGGAAATTGGCTAGGCTAAAAGTGGTCCACCAGTACAGCTAGCGCCTAGTGCTTACCTATGAACCTTGCCTAAGCATGGGCATGCCCACAGGGCATGCAGCACACTTGCCAGGGAAACCCCTACAGAGCGATTCCTGAGTGTGGGCTGTGCAACATGCTGATGTCAGCCCCTTTCTGAAGTAAAGGCTACTTCAACACAGTCTAATCATTGCATACCCTACCCATGGTGTGTTACTTGGGAACATGCAGGATAGGGAAAAATAGGAAAAAAATACCACTCCTAGCAGCAATATGGCATGGACCAAGGATGCTTTCTCCTTGTTAGCCCCAACCCTTACCAAAGTAAGTCTAGGAGAGGCTAATGGGCAGCTACAGGAGATGAAAAGAAACCAAAGCAAAGCTCTCCAGCTGTTGGAGAAAGAGCCATCTAGCTAGTCTGTTAGTACTGAAGTTACTATTCCTGCAGTTTGCATATTTTGATAAAACTGGTGGATTTAAGTCTTATTCTGTTTGTCAGTTTGTAGCTGAACACCTTTATGGTGCCTCTTATTGATCAGGAATACTAAATCTGCTCACCGGACCTTCAAGGCACTTCATGCATGCCAGAAAGTGCTGTGGAGCAGTTCCTGAAAAGCTTTGTTGTTTTTAAGAAATATCTCAAAGAATCATCTTACTCTGGCCAGGGATTGTTTTCCATGACTTGTCCATTCTTGGGCATCATAATTGAGCAGGAAAGTTGCAATATCACGAGTGCAAGCTTGAACTGTATACGATGTTTCTTACATATCAGCAACAAAGCGAGACAAGTCCAAAACACTCAGGAACCAGCACAGTAATATAAACGTATTTTATTAAAAACGTTTTCGCTCCTCAAAGAACGGGAGCTTCTTCAGACAAATTAAAAGCACCAAACAACTTTTTTAAATACTAAAGGTTTTGATTAAATGATGTCATATCCTTGACAACCAGGATATTCAGCAATACACCTTTTGGTAAACAGGAAATAAAAAGCGCTCAACATAAATTCCTCAACATGAATTTAAAATCCCTAATCAATGAAAAAAACATAAATTTTACACTTTAAAAAAACTTCTTGAAAGGAATAGCTGTAACATTTCTGTCCTTTTAAAATACAAAAGTTACTTAAGGAATTAAGCTTGTACACTATTTTACTTTAATAAATATACCAGCAGCGATCTGTATTTTAGCTTTGGTTGAGCTTTAAATGTTTTTGCATATACTAGGTTTCTTCAAATGTATTAGGGTAAATGCATTTTGGAACAGTGGTGTTTACCCATAATATATCATATAGGTATTTGGGTATAATGGACAACCTCACTTAATTTACCTAGATGGTAAAAATTGCTGTCCTAAAAGGGGTTGTGTGTATGATTTAAGCACCTCGTAAATTATTTTAATGTAAGGAAAGCTATTCCTTTCAAGAAGTTTTTTAAAGTGTAAAATTTATGTTTTTTTCATTGATTAGGGATTTTAAATTCATGTTGAGGAATTTATGTTGAGCGCTTTTTATTTCCTGTTTACCAAAAGGTGTATTGCTGAATATCCTGGTTGTCAAGGATATGACATCATTTAATCAAAACCTTTAGTATTTAAAAAAGTTGTTTGGCGCTTTTTAATTTGTCTGAAGAAGCTCCCGTTCTTTGAGGAGCGAAAACGTTTTTAATAAAATACGTTTATATTACTGTGCTGGTTCCTGAGTGCTTTGGACTTGTCTCGCTTTGTTGCTGATTTGTTTAGTTTTTGTGTGCCTTCTCCAATGTTTCTTACATATGTTAACTTAGCTGCTGCTTTCAGTGGGTATACATTTTAACAACGTAAGCTCTATGGCATCAGAGTTGTAGTCCGTTGTGTAGGTTTCACTTCCCCTGATTCAGTGCAGGATTACTGGTAACAGTTTTGCAGTGGGCGCAGTAATTGCAGGTGCCAGTTAGTCTAATCTTTACAGTTTAATTATTGGAAACTTGCATGTAGAATGTTGGATTGCTATTCATTCTTTGAAGAAAACACATCCCTATGCAAGGAAAGCCATTCATTCTGGTTGGATAATGCAAATAGTGTTGCTGTATTGTAGAAGTTGTTTGGATGTTGTGTGTGTGGTTGTGTGTGGTTGGTGGTGTGTGTGGTTGGTGGTGTGTGTGGTTGGTGGTGTGTGTGGTTGGTGGTGTGTGTGGTTGGTGGTGTGTGTGGTTGGTGGTGTGTGTGGTTGGTGGTGTGTGTGGTTGGTGGTGTGTGTGGTTGGGTGTGGGTGTGGTTGGGTGTGGGTGTGGTTGGGTGTGGGTGTGGTTGGGTGTGGGTGTGGTTGGGTGTGGGTGTGGTTGGGTGTGGGTGTGGTTGGGTGTGGGTGTGGTTGGGTGTGTGTGTGTGGTTGGCTCAGAGCCTGCATGCCCTCCCTGCTTTCAGTTGTGTTTTCTCTAAGTGTTCTAGTTTTCTTCCACGTCCAGAAGACATGCAGTAGATGAAGTTGCGTGTTTGACTGTGGTAGAACACTAATCTGCATGACCCTTTTTCTGAATCCACCACAGAAAGCTGTCTGGTTAAGTGATTTGCTTAGAGTCTCACAGTAGACAAATGACTGCAGGGGGAGTAGAACCCTGACCATACACCTCATTAATGGTTCATAGCCTTACTCCTCTGAGCTAAGATTCTGGAAATTATTCAAATTGCTCATGGATGTGCATTTGGTGTTTTGAGTGAATGCATTTTACTATGGCCTTGGCACTATGTTTAGACTGGATTTCAGTGCATTTCACCCACTGGCTGTTGGAATGGACTTTGGCATTCCCAGGACCCTGTGAAGGATGTGTTGGAAAAAGGATGGCATTCATGCAGACTGATCTCTAGGAAACTAACTTTTGATGTATCCAATATGGAGTGAGGTCTACTGTGGATTCTATCCAGTTTAGATGTGGCTCCTAACATTTGTTTCATGCATTGTTTTGGACTATGTGGCTCCTAACATTTGTTTCCTGCATTGTTTTGGACAGGATAGTTGTCCTTTTGAGACCTTAATCTATTTCTGCTGTGCTCCAAGGGTTTACTGACTATGTATTTTAGGAGTATTTATTTGGAATGGTACCTCTGCAAGACGAGAAGATGCCAAGTGTTCTGCCTGCCTTGTTAAAGATGAAGATCAAATAGTAACCCACAGTATTCTGTAGTCCTATCTCGCCTTCATTCTTACACTTGAGTTCGGAGCTGAACTTCGAGTCCGACTCGGAAATTCTCTAGCTCAGTCTTCTGGTTGACTTGTGGCAAGAAGGTATCCCATCATGCATAGGTTCATACTAGGCTATCTGCCCAAGGGCATTTATAAGCCTAGCCCATAGTTATGTGGCTTTCGCCACCCCTTTAGTTTGAAGAAGACTATGCCTATTATTTTGCTGTGCCTCTGTCAAGCAGTGACACTGAAGTAATCCCTGGGGTATATCTGCGATCTCCCATCCATTGGTCAAGATTCCTCTTGAACAAGGCCAGCGAGGTGCTCTGCCTCACATGTACCGGGATTTTGTTCCACAGCATAGGGAGTGTCTGGGTGATTAATCTGTCCCTCCAGCACGATGTCCTTCAAGGATGCATCTGCAGTCCTTACAAATGGGTAGTCCTGTCGTCAGGCAGCCCTTCGGTCGGCCGGATTCCAAAGTCTGGGTCTGGCTTCGGCTGGTGTCGCACTTCACCCGACGTCATAGCTGCAGTTTTTCGGGTATAAAGGCATCAGCCGACGCCATCTTCCTCAGTCTTTCTTGCCGCGTGGTGCCCGAAGCAGAAGCTGTTCGCAAGTGCCGGTCGGTCAGAACCAGAGATTTCATACCGAATACTACTTCGAAGACTTCTAAAAAGCTAAGTACCCCGTTGGGGACTCTTTCTTGCCTCAGACGATGTCAGAAAAAGTGAATAACTGTTCAAATACCTCAAAGATTTCCACTCTTACTGCTTACCTTGTTTAGGCCCAGACCACGACGTAGCAGCTTGTCTAGCCTGTGCTTCTTTTAACTGACGGACGCTTAGACGTCGGTCAGAATTTGCAGAACAGTTTTTCGGCTCTGAATTTGCTTATATCATGCCGTCTGACCCTCCGACTTCACAAATTACCAAAAAACGCAGGGAAAAGGACCGACACTCGCGGTCCGCGGTTTCGGCCGAAACCGTGGTTAAGCCAACCACGAGTGTCTTGGTTTCAGCTGAAACCGAGCAAGCGGTTCTTCCTCCGGCCGAAAACATGCCTTCTACCGAGGCCTCTTCTAGCCTGGCGGAATCGGCTTCTGAAATCCAACCTTCTGTTGCGGTTTCTCAGGAATTATCAGACACTATTCCCTTGGATATTTCAACCCCTGCACGTGGAGCTGCTAGGCCTCCTGCAGCCATGTCTATTAAGGCCTTTGCCAGGGCTAAAGCAGCTAAAGCTACAAAAACGGTGCCTGTTAAACCCCCCTCTCACAGGCCCAGCACCAGTTCCCATATGCTTTCTTTGGCTGAGGATCTCATTTCTTTAATTCGTGGCTCCCAGCCTCATCCAGACAGGGCCTTTCATCCACCTCCAGAGAAGAGACCTAGAGCAGAGCCCCCTGAACCAGTATCCACAGATGACTCCTCTGATGACTCAGAACATACAGACCCTCCTGAGGCTCCTTATTCCCCTTACGAAGACTCTGATGCTGAAGAGTCCATTCCTTCAGCCTCTCCACCTGAGGAATTTTCCTTTGGGGAAACCTTGCATGCTATGAGGGAACAATTTCAGTGGCAGGGCCAAGATTTCTCAGACTCCAGAAAAAGGCTTAGAACCTTTCTACATTTGCCACAGCATAGGCCTTTAGCTATACCTCCAGTTCTTTCTGTTGTAGATGATGCATTTAATGATGCTTGCACTGCTCCTAATTCATTACCTCCGGCCCCTGCTAAGCCCGATAGGTTCTACAGGGTCCCGGACACTCATCACCATTTTTACAAGGCTCCTTTTGCAGATCCAGAGACTATCTCCCAGGATCCTAAAGCTGTAGCAACTACATCTGCTAAAAACCCCCTCCCCTCTGAAAAGGAATCCAGATCCTTAGAGAGATGGGGTAAAAAAGTTTACACTTCTGCTACTTTGTCAGCTAGAGCTTTGAACTGCCAATTCCATATGATTCAGTATCAAGAGTTTATGCTGACCAGTTAACTAAAAAGCTGTCCTCTGAAGAATCTCTAGATAAAAAATATGTTCAGGAAATGGTACATAACATACAGCAGGTTAGTAACCATTCTTTAAAATGTGGCTATGATGCACTGGAGGCTTCCTTTAGATCAGCCATGACTGGCACAGTTATCCGGAGACATGCATGGTTGAAAGAGCAGGCATTACCAGACCATGTCAAATCTAAGCTTTTGGATGCACCCATGGACAAGGTCAATTTATTTGGTTCCCCTGCACAGCAAGTACTAAAGAAGATGGAAGAGAAGGCGAAATCTGTACAAACAGTGAAAGATTTCTTACAGGTTCAACCTCCAAGGTTTAGCAGGAACTGGCCCTCCAAAAATTGGTCCTTTCCAGACTCCTCTAAGACACAGAGGCAGGAATAGGCGTTCAAGAGGCAGAAACCAATCCAGGGGTGCCTACAGGGGACGCCAGTGGCAAGGTAACAACCAGCGAGGCACGGACGCAGCCGCCACCACTACAACAACACAATCACAGTGACTTGGATGTGGCACCGCCTACCAGGGAACAACTGGAAGCACCCTTAGGCGGAAAGCTAACCTTATTTTCAAAGAACTGGCATTGCATCACAAGGGAAAAATGGATTTTGCAAACTATAGACCAAGGTTACAGGTTCCATTTCCATACTTTACCAGGAAAGAGAGGAATGCCAAACCTACCACCTACTCAAAGGGCAGAAGCTCTAAAGCAAATATCTCAATTATTAAGAATGAGAGCTGTGGAAAAGGTACCATCTATGGAGCAAGGAAAGGGATTTTACTACAGACTCTTCCTGGCACCAAGAAAAGAGAACAAATGGAGGCCTATTCTAGACCTGACCGCTTTAAACACATTCCTCATTGTTCCAAAATTCAAAATGCTGACCCTACAGCAGCTTCTTCCCATACTGGGCAAGGAGTCTTGGCTGGTAACTCTAGATCTCAAGGAGGCATACCTGCACGTCCCCATACGACCAATTTGCAGAAGATACCTCAGATTTCTTGCAGGATCAGAGCATTATCAATTCTCAGCATTGCACTTTGGCTTATCTACTGCGCCCAGAGTGTTCACGAAATGCCTGGCATCAGTAATTGCTCATTGCAGACTTCAGGGGATCCAAATTTATCCCTACCTGGACGACTGCCTGATTCAAGCGGACAACAAAAGCAAACTAACAGAAGACTTACAAAGAGTCATTTACCTACTGCAAGCCCTAGGATATACAGTCAATATAAAAAAGTCAAGGCTGACTCCATCCCAAAGAATAACTTTTCTGGGTGCAGAGCTGGACACATCAAAACAAATGGCATTCCTGACTGTAGAAAAGCAAGAGCAACTACCTCTCTACTTCTTGGCATTAACAAAGCAGAACCATCTAACTGCAAGAAAAGTACTGCAAGCCCTAGGCTTCATGGCATCCTGCATAATTCTGGTCCCTCATGCCAGACTGCATATGAGAAAGCTACAGTGGTACCTAAAGAATTTGTGGTCCCAACACAAGCACAGCCTAGAAAACAAAATTCCAATAATCCCATGCCTGAAACAAGAGTTCCTATGGTGGGCTCAGGCCTGTCAATCAAACAAAGGATTGCCCTTCTGCAACAGTCAACCAAGCCAAACCATCACGACAGATGCCTCAGACCTCGGTTGGGGGGCACACATGCTGGACAAGTGCATACAAGGCTTATGGACTCAAGACCAGCTGCGCCTGCACATAAATCTAAAGGAAATGCTGGCAGTAAAATTGGCAGTCCAGTCATTCAGACCATTTCTCCAAGAAGGTCAGTTGATAAGGACAGACAACACCACAGTTATGTGGTACATCAAACAGGGAGGCACACATTCATATCCTCTATGCCGGCTGGCACTGGACCTATGGGATGTGGCTCTGAGCTACAACATTCAGTTACAAGCAATTTTTGTACCGGGAAAAGAAAACATTCTGGCAGACATTTTAAGCAGAACTACCACAGATGCCCACGAATGGATGCTGCATCCGGACATCTTCAAAGCCATCACAAGAGAATGGGGATTACCACAAATAGACTTATTTGCATCCCCACTCAATCACCAGCTAAAGAAATTCTGCACAAGGACGTACCACCCACTTGCTTGGAAGGTGGACTCCCTATCTTTCAGTTGGAAAAACCTGACAGCTTATGCATTCCCACCACTTCCTTTGATGCACAAGGTGCTTTTGAAGATCAAAGAGGAACGTCCAAGGATCATTCTGATAGCTCCAGACTGGCCAAGGCAACATTGGTACCCATTGCTGAGGAGCATGTCTTGGGATCAAATATGGACACTGCCACTGATCCCATTGCTGCTAACACAGAACAACTACAACATCCTGCATCCAAACCTGAAAACTCTGCAGCTAACTGCCTGGAACATTACATAAGGACAATTAACCCAGATTTATCCCAAAGGGTTAAAGACATAATCCTTGAGGCTCGTAGACCTTCAACAAGAAAGAATTATGCAGCAAAATGGAGAAGATATCTCATTTGGAGTACTGCAAAAGGAGAAGATGTGGCGCAAGTAAACATAGCCAACATCCTGGAGTACTTGGCAGAGCTCTTCCATGCAGGCCTGTCCTATTCTTCCATCAAGATACATGCATCAGCTATTTCAGCAGAATACAGCTTGGATCCTCCTGTCTTCTCTCATCCTCTGCTCAGACAGTTTCTGAGAGGAATTAAAAATGTAAAACCTCCCAGGAAACCACCATTGCCAGCATGGGACTTGAACTTTGTGTTAGAAAAATTGACACTTCCCCCTTTCGAACCAGCAGCAACTGCAGAATTACAATGCTTATCCTGGAAGACTGCTTTCCTACTGGCAATCACCTCGGCAAGAAGGGTCTCCGAACTACAGGCATTAATGGCAGTGCAACCCTTCCTGATCTTCCATCAAGATAGTGTTCATGAGAACAAATCCCACATTTATGCCTAAGGTAGTATCCAGAATGTCTTTAAATCAGGCTATCCACCTACCTACATTCTTCCCCAACCCACAGAACAGGGGAGAAAGACTGTTGCATACCTTGGATGTACATAGGCAATTACGCTACTACCTGGGCAGGACCAAGTCCAATAGAAAAACTGACCAGCTTCTGGTAGCATATGCAACAGGAAAGGAAGGAAAACCTATTTCAAAACAGACAATCTCCAAATGGATAGGAAATTGCATTAGATTTTGTTACTCCTACCATGGAAAGAAAACTCCAGAGAACATCAGGCCTCACTCCACAAGGGCTACAGCCACTACCACAGCTTTCTTACGAGGAGTGGCTACCAAGGACATTATAGAGGCTGCTACTTGGACCTCCGTGCATACATTTGCCAAGCATTACAATTTACCTTTATACTCTAGATCCCGAGCAGGTTTTGCCACTGCTGTTTTGCAAGGGATCCTAACTACACCATAATCTCTACTTTTTCCTCCTCCCTAGTTTAGCTATGGTATTCTACCCATTTGTAAGGACTGCAGATGCATCCTTGAAGGACATAGTACAGTTTTGTACCTACCATAAATGTAGATGTCTGATAGGAATGCATCTGCAGTCAGGATTACCCACCCACCTTCCCCTCTGTGGTACTCCTAGGGTATTTGCCATCATTCAGCTAGCTTGGGGGGTATCTATTATGGTGTATTTGTTTGTATATATGTACATACATGCTTATTTTATGTGTTTGCTCTCTACTATTTGGAAACATTGGCATTTATCCAAATTTAGCCATCAAAGAGGGCACCTGGCATCTGGGGCAAGAAACACTGAGGAAGATGGCGTCGGCTGATGCCTTTATACCCGAAAAACTGCAGCTATGACGTCGGGTGAAGTGCGACACCAGCAGAAGCCAGACCCAGACTTTGGAATCCGGCCGACCGAAGGGCTGCCTGACGACAGGACTACCCATTTGTAAGGACTGCAGATGCATTCCTATCGGACATCTACATTTATGGTAGGTACAAAACTGTACTTTCTATTAATAACCGTGTCAAGGTTTAAGTCTCCCGCCCTTGTGGTTCTGAGGGATCTAGATTTTTTTGAGGTGAAGCATATTCATCAAATCTGGGTTTGACATGGCCTTATATGTCAGGCACAGGTCACCTCTGAGCAAGCGGTATGCGGCTGAATAGAGCTGGAGTTCTTTCAGTCGGGCAGCATAAGACATATTTTTGAGACCCTTTATCCTTTTGGTGAGGAACTTTTGGGGCCTTTCCAGCTGCTGCAGGTGTCGGGTCAGATACATTCCAAATGGGGCATTATCATAGGTCTGAGTGATGAGTACAGGGGGACGATTACCTCCCTAGATCTAGATGTGAATCCCTTCATGATCAGGTGGGCAATGTAGAAGGTTTCCCTAACTACTTTGGCAACATGAGTGTCAAACGAAAGGTTACTGTCAACCTGGGTCCCCAGATCCAGGGTGTTGGGAGGGTGGCCTAATGGTTAAGGTGTTTGCCTTACAAACACAAGGTGCAGAGTTTGAGTCCCACAAGGGATAATTGGCTAGGCTTAAAATGGCTCACAAGGGCAGTTAGCTTAGTACTAATCTATGAACCTATGAACCTATGACTTCTTCTGTGCTCAGTGGATTGCCACCTATATGGTAGCTAGGGGTAACCTTGTTTTTCCCGAAGGGTATGACTATGCATTTCTTGGCGTTTAACTTTAGGCCATGGCTCTGGCACCAGTTATCCGTTTCTGTGAGGCCCTTCTGAAGGATATCTGTGTCAGATGTGTTTTCGACTATGGCGCCCAGTTTGCAGTCATCTGCAAACTTTGTCAGCCATAACCCTCTTGTGTTTGCTTGTACTTCAGAAAAGTAGATGCCGAACAAGAGTGGTCCCAGGACTGAGCCCTGTGGGACACCACTTGTGACAGGCTTTGAGTCTGACATGGCGCCAGCAACTCTGACCCTGTGGGTTCTGTCACTTAGCCAGTTTGCAACCCATCTTGTGATGTATGGGTTTACATTCAAGCTGATGAGTTTTTCGATGATACCTGAGTGGGGTATTGTGTCGAAAGCCTTTGCCAGGTCGAGGTAGGCTGTATGGACTGCCTTGCCCTCATCAATGGCCTTAGTGACTGTTTCGAAAAAGTCAACCAAGTTTAAAAGGCATGATCTGCCTTTGACAAAGCCAAACTGGGTTGGATCCAAAGTCTGCAAGTTCCCTATGTCTTTATGAGTTCCATTATGATCCTCTCCATGGCTTTGCAGATAAGGCTTGTCAAGCTAATGGGACGGTAATTTCCAGGGTCGGTGGAGGCACCGCCCTTGTGAAGTGGGACCACAGTCGCCGTGCGCCACTCCTTGGGTGTACGTATCCTGAGGTGAGGCTAAGATTAAACAGCTGTCCTAACTGCGGGTTTAATTCCTCATTGAGTTCGTGGAGCACACAGCCGGGGACACCATCCGGTCCCATGGATGCTGTGTTTTTTGCCTTGGAGAGAGCAGTTCTCACTTGGGCGTTGGAGATGTTTGGGGGGCTACAATCCTCTGGTATAGATATCTCTCCTTTTGGGGGGGATGGGGGGGGAGAAGTTTGCACTGAACCTGTCAGCAAGTATGTTGTAAATGTGTGTAGGTTCAGTAATCTTCACATAATTTTGAACTAATTCTGAGCATATCTGTGAGTTTCCTCCTAGGTTTCTAACGTAGCTAAAGAAGGCCTTATGATTGTCTTTTGAGTCCTTGGCGATTTTTCCCTCAAAATTTGCCTTGGATGATTTTGAGAGCTCTTAGTTTTTTACTTATAATGATCAAAGGTGTCTTACCTTTCAAGGATTTTGCTCTATCTTGTAGTAGCTTCCTCCTTTTGTTGTAGAGCTTGTTTATGGCTGGGGTCCACCAGACTGGACGCTTGCCTTTGGTACAAAGAGTCTTAGTTTTGTTTGGGATTGCCTGATCCATGCAGTCCTGTAGGTGCTGGTAGAAGGCATTTGTAAGTGATTCAGCGGTTTGAGTAATGTTTACCACTGGCTCAGGGGCCTTAAAGGAGACCACACTAGTTTTTAGAAGTGTGAAGTCGGCTTTTGAGAAGTTTTTCACTGTGGTCTTTTTATTTCAGGTGGGGGCGGGATGAGGACCTCCAGCGAGATTAGTTTATGATCTGATCTCACCAGTGAGGGGTATACTTCCAGTGTTGAACATTGTGATACCATGTTCGTGATGATGAGATCAAGTATGTTTTCTCCTCTTGTGGGGATGGTGACTAGTTGTTCCATGGCATTTGAGTTTATGAACTCCAGGAACCTTTGGGCTAGAGTGTTTGGGCTTGAGTAGTGTTCCCTGTCTATATTAGGGTAGTTGAAATCACCTAGTATGATGGTGTTTGGAGATGCATTTATCCCCTCCAGTGTTTTCAGGAAGGCCATGTGAGGCTCCTGAGTTTGAGAGGGTGGCCTGTAACATGCTACAAATTGCAGAGCAGTCTTGTCTATGGTTAATTGCACCTGGATGGTCTCCGATGCATCGTGCGTTGCCACCAACCTTGAGGTGTGTGTTTCCTTTATGAATATGGACACCCCCCCTCCTTTCTTGGTGTTGTCCGGATTTTGGGGCCGGAACGCATGATACGAGGTGAAACCTGATAGTGCTGGGGTGCTCTCAGGAGCCTTGAACCAGGTTTCTGTCACAGCAGAGACATCGATGTTCTCCATACTGAGAAGGGCCTCGAGTGCGTGCATCTTGAGATTGAGACTTCTGGCATTGAGCAGCATTACCCTTAGTTTTTTTCCTTTTTTGTGTTCTAGGGTGGTAGGTTTAGAATTTAGGCACTATGGGGGTGGCAAGAGCCTTTGCCAATATCCGGAAGCCCAGGGGTGACAGGTGCAAGCCGTCCCTTGCGAAGCAGCGTGGCTTGTCCAGCATGTCATCCCAGGCAGACAGACATTGGATCCCCTTTGAATGACACCAAAATTTAAGCCAATTATTAAAGCTGATCATCTTATCACTGTATTGTGGCATCATTCTAGGTGAAGGTAGGATACTGCTCAAGGTCAGGGTCATACCTGCCTGGGCTACATAATCGGAGAGCTCCTCAATGTCTCTTTTCATGTAGTCCAAGGAGGTACGTCTCAGGTCGTTGACACCAGCATGGACAATGACTGAGTCGTACTTGTACCTGCTGTTGAGAGACCTGAGTGCTTGCGTTGTGGCGGATTCTAGCGCCAGACAGGCAGCTTACTGTGACCTTCTCCTTGGTGAGCGGGACGTCAGTGTGCCTGACTATGGAGTCACCAATGACTAGTGTGTCTGGCATTGTGTTTGGCCTTAAGGGTTGTGACGGTTTGACACTCTGACTGTGTGGTCTATGTGTTGCATGTGTTGGGTCCTGAGGTGGTGGTTGTTTGGGTGTCTGCTTTGGAGGCCTCTGCTGTTTTGGTAGATTTTTGGTCAGAGCCTCCGAGTATGTCTTTGTGTGATTGTGTATGATTTGAAGTTGTGATGGTACTATGTGTGACTGGGTATGTAGTGTGTGTGGTCACCTTCTCCTCCTGTCTGGTCTTGCCAGTCCTATGTTGAGAGAGCTCAGCCTCCAGTTTGGCCGTATAGTTGCATCTCTCGCATGTATTTGTGTTTTGTGGGAGAAGGAGAGGATTGTCTGTGTACATGAGGCAATTGTAACATTGCCTCAATATTCCCAGATTCACCAGTTGAGCAGGAGAGGACACTAGCAACTGATCCCTCGACATGCTAGAAGTAATAGATAAAAAACTTACAAAAGACTCCGGGGGATGTGGGTTCTAGGCTGGTGGGGTACTATCTATAATAATAGTGCTTTATCAAGGTGCAAGTACTGTAGGAGCAAGTGCTAGGCTTTACAGATAGAGAATAGTCTACTTGGGAATCAAGTAGAGATGAAGCTTTTAGTTATAGGATACGCTGGTAGGATCGGCAGTACAGTTCGAGGAAGGTAGTTTTAAGGGAAAATTTGAAGAGTGGAATTTAGGTAGCCCGAATAGTTTAACCTTGTTTAACCGCCGCTGCTCTTGTGTGCAACAGTGGCAACTCCGCGCTAACGCGTGCTTTATAGCAGGGGGCTGGAAAAAACAGGAAATGACCCAAAATGGCCAACGAATTACTAGTTGCTGTCTCTAACCACTTCTCTGAGGACAAACAAGCAGCTCAGTACTCCCCACTCCCACTGGTGAGTAAAGAAACTACCTCTGGCCACACAAGAAAATGGAGGAACACAGGAACCGCTGACATATCCCAGATCTTGTTTGCAGCTCGTTGAGCTTGGATGTGCTTCTTGGCCATGGCTAAGTGGAATATTTTTCTTCTTGTTACTCAAATTATAGCTTTTAGGAAAGTGTATTTAGTTTACTTAGTATTCATTTATAGTCCGGTGTCTAAGACCTTGTGTGGCATTGTTTGATCTGTTTCTGCTACCCAGAGACGCACTCGTTCACGATTGGCCCTAGGGACTTCTTTATGCCTTCCCACCTTTTGCTCTGATGTCAAAGGTAATTCAGAAAGCAAAATCCTTGGGAAGCAAGATGATCCTCATTGCTCCTTACTGGCCTCTTCAGATTTGGTTCCCCTTCCTCAGACATCACCTAATGGTCCTAACCTTATGGCGCATAGATTGTGCAGAGCTTTTCTTAGAGAGGCCACATTATTGAGACCTCCCTTTATGGACCCTGTGGCACCCTGGGATTTGAATTTTGTCCTTTAAAAACTTCATTTGCCTCCCTTTGAACAGACAGCAACTTGTGAGCTCAAATTCCTTTCATGGAAAACCATAGTTTTATTGGCCGTTACATCTTCAAGGAAGGTGTCTCACAACTGCAAGCCCTCTCTATTAGGCCTCCTTATTTGGTGTTTCACAGAGACAGGGTTTCTTTACGGACCAACCCTTCATTTGTTCCTAAGGTCTCTTCTCAGGCTAATAATAATCAATCCATTGAACTACCTGTCTTTTTCCCAAATTTTTCTGAGAAGGTAGAGTACAAATTTCACTAGCTTGACATTCATAGACAACTGCGATTCTGTCTTCATAGAACCAAGAGTTTCAGAAGGTCAGACCAATTGTTTATTTCCTTTTCAGATTCAAGAAAGGGTTTACCAGTCTCAAACCCACTTTATCACACTGGATTTCAAGCTGCATTTCATTCATGTATACATCCAGTGGCAAAGATCTCTTATTTTTTAAGGTGAAAGCACACTCTACCAGATCTGTTTCTACATTGGTGGCTTTTCAAGCAAAAATTTACATGGATGACATTTGCGCAGCAGCAACATGGGCTACACCTCATACATTCATAACTCACTACAAGTTGGACGTGGCTCCCAGGAACAGATCTTCCTTTGGTTCCACAGTACTCAGAAGTATTTTCCCGTGAGCCACCCAAGATAAAGGTGCTAGGGACGCTGTCCCAAGTGTAAGAATGAAGGCGAGATAGGAAAACAGAACATAAAGAAGTTATGTACTCACAGTAATGTTCCAGGTTCCACAGTACTCAGAAGTATTTTCCCGTGAGCCACCCAAGATAAAGGTGCTAGGGACGCTGTCCCAACTGTAAGAATGAAGGCGAGATAGGAAAACAGAACATAAAGAAGTTGTGTACTCACAGTAATGTTCCATGTTTGTAGTCCATCTCGCCCTTCATTCTTACTATCCCACCCTCCTGCCCCCTCCTTTGCCGACCTGGGGGAATTGTAACAATTACTTTCTCTCTGAGACCTTTCTCCATGTTTTTTTTTTTTTTCTCTCTAGTTCTACTTGCAGCAAACAAGATCTGGGATATGTCAGTGGTGCATGATGGGATACCTCCTTGCCACGAGCCAACCAGAAGACTTTGAGCTAGAGAATTGTCGAGTCGGAGCTGAGGTTCAGCTCAAACCCAAGTGTAATAATGAAGGGCGAGATGGACTACAAACATTGAACGTTATGGTGAGTACATAACGTCTTTTTTTTTTTTTCTAAAATCATGGGTTGCATAGCTGAAGTTCAGGACATAACCTCCTAGAATGCGGTCTGATCACTGATTGTAGATGTTCCCTTTAATATATGAGAATTTCTTAAAGCTCCTGTCTGCTTTCCCTCAACTAGTGTTTGCAGGATGATTAATCACTTTTTCTGCATAATTTGCAAAATCTAGTTCTGCATACATGCTTAGCTGTTTATTTCTTACACTATGATTTTCATTGTGCACAAAGTATACTATCATCAAAGCTCGTCGGGAAAGAGCATTAAGTCTTTTGCCCAGGACCGTGATAGTTTGTGAATGTTTCAGTCTTCAAGTTGTCACTGGAGATTGTTTAGCAGGATTTCCTCACTTCTGTGAACTCTGCCATTTAACACCACAGTTCTTTCAAGTGGCATAATGTCTATATAATGTCTATATACGGTCGTATAATTTTCCTCAAATGTGCAGATCCTTAAGGTGGCTTAGATCTTCATTTAAAAATCAGCTTGTATTAAAAAGCACATCTCTTCATGTTCTGAAATACTGGAGTTCTTTATTTTGTAATACTCTAGTTCTTTATTTGATCAAGCTTTGAATTACTTCACTCTGTTAGAGTTGCAGTCATTTCTGGCTCTCCTGAAAGGAAGGTAGTCAGTTTTTTGTTATGTCCAAACTGTTGGTCTTTGAAAGGTGCCCATTTCTGAAGGATTGAGGGTGTTGGAACGAATGCGTCTTAAGCAGTTGTACCCTTCATTTGAACATATTTTTATAGCCATTGCTTTGTGTATTTAAGATTTCTGAATTGTATGGCTTGCTTATAAGTGGCCTCGGCCTATTATGAGGATTTAGTATTTGTATGCATCAGGCTGAAGTTGGTTCCTGATGGTTTCCTTGCTGTCTGACAAATTTACTCTTCCTTTCTATTCCACAAGCTGTTTGTGGAGTTGCCAACATATTGCATATGATGACATTGTATTTATCTTCTGTTGATCGTTTTAGTCCCCGTAGGTTTGTTACATTTCTTTAGGGTTGACCTGAGGTGGTATTTATACTACTAGGAGAAATTTGGCCTGGATATTTGGAAACTTCCAGAGTGTAAGAAAAGAAGCAAACCAATAGAACCAGCAGAAGAATGACCACAGGATAAAATACCCAACATACTTTATTCGCAGAATTAAGTGCTTTCCCCTCCAAATGAAGAGGCTTCTTCAGAATGAATTTTACAAAGTACACCCAGCCTTATAAATACCCACCCCAATTCCATCAATTAAGGTTTAAGCAACAATCACCCACATTTTATTTATATATGTATGAAGTTAAAATATTGAATATAAGCACATCCCCCACTATAATGCACTATTAGTCAAATAAATTTAACAGGGTAATTTCATAAATAGTTCAATATATTTAATAATGTTAAAAATTAAATTAAAATAAATGCACATGTAATTAATACATTTGTTACACATCACCCCAAAAGGTGGCCCAGTTTGAGAATACTGGCAATACTAATTGTTTCATTGATGCCCGGATAACAAATGGCATTGAATAACAGTTGCCATTTTAATTCTAATACAGCCAAATGGACATCAAGGGTATTCCCCAGTTCGTCCTTGGCTAACTGTTGTATCACTAAAAATCTAAAATTATGACCCTGGTTATCTTTAATACATCTGTAAAGGTTACTGGTGATTCTACAATGTCTCATGCCATCTAAGTATTCCCCATCCTAAGTTTCAATTTCCTGATGGTCTTCCCTATATAAAATATTGGGCAATTCAAACATTTGACCATGTAAATCACATTCTAACTATTACAGTTAAAATGCCCTTTAATATTAATAGTCCTATCTTTCAATATAAAAATTTTCCCAGTCTCAAGTATATATGGACAAACATTACAGGTGTTACATTTGTAATTACCAACCACTCTGTTAGTTTTTGTATCCTGTTTTGTGTTTTCCAAAATATTTTTGATTGATTTATCTTTCATAAAAACATGCCTGGGAAATCTTCCTAATTTTTGTACAAAGTTAGCATCAAGCTGCAATATCATCCCAATTATCCTCCACAATTTTTATGTAATTAGCTACCCCAGTATAGGTAATTATGAGGGTAGGACCGAAATTAGTTATTTACCATTAGAAATAAATAGACCAAAATTTAGAATAGGCTTATATGTACCCTGTTCATGTTTATTCATAATTTTCTTGATGTCATTTAAGAGACTATCTGGATAACCTCTTTGCTTGAACATCTGTATAATAAACTCAATTTCTGTAACAAAATCATCATATGAGCTATGCCAGCGTCCAAAATCTAAATATGAGTTAGGATACGTGGGCTTTCTATAAATGAAGAATTTTATTAGCCATATTTAAGGTCAATTCAACATCCAGATAATTAAATTTCACCTTGTCAAATTGATAGGTGAATTGTAGGAAGTCCACAGTTCCATTAATGGACCGAAAAAAACTCCAAGCTTTCTTCAGTACCACTCCATATCAAAAATAAATCATCCAAAAATGGGTATAAATTGAAACCTGAGGCATAAATGTACTCTTCATCAAAAATTCTTCTTCCCAAAAGGACATCACCAGATTGGCATAAATGGGGGCACAAGCCGCCCCCATTGCCACACCTGCTTTTTGTAAATAATACTGTCCTTCAAAGAAAATAAAATTATTCTTTAGCACCGCCTCCATTAGGATAACTAAGGTATTAATTTCATCTTGATTGTTCAACTTTGTTTTATGGGGCTGCTGTTCTAACCAGTCTAATCCCATTTCATGAGGTATCACAGTGAGCAAGTTGACATCAATGGTGACCAAAATCATGTCTGAAGTTATTCTAAAACCAGTTTATTTAAAAAATGCCAAGAATCTTTACTGATATATTCAAAACAACTCAGACTTTATTGCATTTTTTGATGTATGAATTTACTTATGAAAAATGTTTTGGATCTTTTTCCATCCACAATGGGTCTGAATTTAGAGTTTATAAGACCCTTGTGCACTTTTGGGATACCAAAAATTTTTGCAACCCTAGGTTGTTCATTTTTCATATAATTATATTCTTCCACATCAATTTGAGCCTGATATAACATATCCAATAATAAATCAGTTTTTCGATAAGTCACCTTGATTTCATTTAACGAACTTTCTTCATAAGTATTATCCATTAAACTGGCACTCATACTATTTAAATAAATTTTATCCATAATAACAACTCCATTCCCTTTGTCCAGTTTCATAAACCTAATAATAGGATCCTTGGTTAAATCTGTCATTGTTTGTTTTTCTTCATCAGTTATATTAGAAACAAAATTGTTTTTCTTTTCGTTGCAAATCCTTCTAATGTCCTTCTCGCAATTTTTTTCAAACAATTCAGTGTTTTTATTCAATGGTGGATTAAAGGTACTAGGCCTTTTACACGGACTTATATCATCAGATGCAATCTCCCTTTCCTGGTTAAACCAGACCTTTAAATTTAATTTTCTGGTGTACCTTTTCAGATCAATGATTCAACTAGGTTACCAAACTTACAGGGCACAAATGTGTGAACCCTTTTGCCAAAAAATCGGCATGCTTATCAGTAATGATCAATTTAGAATAGTTATAAATTTTAGAATCCCCCTTGCGGTTTAAAATAATATCTGGGTTCAATGTACTTTCCACATCCTGATGTTTTTAGTACAAAAATCACAATTTGAGTTGTTCACAACCTGTGACAAGCCATCTAAATCACCAGTTATGTTAATCTGGTTAATAACTTCATTTGTACCATGTGAATAGTTAGCCATGGTCACTGCATTTGTATTGTTGATCCCAGAAAAACAATCCTCATTAACTAGATAAGATCTGCCAAGGAAACCGCAGTCTGTTGACTAGTGGTTACAATTACATCACTAAGGTTTTGAATAGTACCGTACAGTTCAATGTCATTAGGCTGATTTCCAGCACTCGAGGGGGCAAGATGTCAAAATAACCAAAGTCAGTTCTTTCGGTAGATAATAGAACAGTACTTTTAAAGACCAAACCATATTGCACGTCATTACCACCAGAACAAGATACACTTACTTGTTGGATGTGTGCCTCACATCCAGATTGGGATGTAGATAAACCTTCACCTACGGGTTCTTGGATTTGTATGTTTTTGGTCTCACCCCTGTCCTGAAAAGTCCTGTCATCCTTTCTTGGAAAAAGGGACGGAAAAAGAAGAGTAGGAAGCTGATTTGGAAGAATACTGCCTTCTCTATCAATCTGTCGGAACGCCAAACAAAATCATCCCCATTAGCTTCTGAGTGGAAACGCTGGAAACGCTCTCTTTGTTACCTCTTACTATCTTGCGTCGCTTCCATTTCTGCGTTGATTATGCCACTGTTTCTGCTTACCCTCGTTCTGGTTACCTAGCGACAGTGGATACACAGAATCCTGTTTATATTCATCAATATCCCTCTGTATTTTGTGTTTGCGGGAAAAATGGTGATACAAATATTCACATGTCCGTGCACATTGTTATAAGCAGCCAGATGAACACTAAATTGACAGTCAAGCTTGATAGATTTGTCTAATTCGTCTAAATTGTTTTAGCAATTGGTCAAATTTAAAAGGGTTGTACTTGACCATCAGTTTCATTAAGTCATTGCCAGCTTTATCAAATAGTTTGTGTATCTCATTAAGAAATTCAGTATTATCCCTTGCACTCCGGTGTTTTTTTCGCAAGATGGACGAGCATGCCACGAATGCCAACATTTTAAAACTACTACAACAAATAAATGAACATTTATCGGAGCATGCTACTCAGATAAAAGTTTTAGCGGATAGACAAGCGATGGAAATAATTTCGGGAGTTTGGGTCTCCCTCTCACCCAGCCAACCCAGGCAAACACAGAACATTGCAACCTGGGGTCCATTGTTGAAAGTAATACGCAAGTAAACCTAAATACTGATAATGAAAAAGCTGATCATAATGTGGTATTCAGTGGTTTGAATTTTTGTGGTGCATGGAAGAAAAATAATTTTCTCTTTCATGGGACTGGTAATAATGACAATATAGTTCGTCAAAGCATTTTAAGTCCAGATGAAAAATTAAAGTGCTTTGAAAAAGACCTATTGGCGTTTAAAAAATTGCAGCTTGAGAATGCATATTTGAATAGAAATATTGATATGCAACAGGTACCTCGTGGACTGAGGTTGTGGAGGTACCCAAATGGTATTAGGGATAGACTGCGGTGGTGGTGCTGCGGTAGCATTGTCGCCTCACAGTAAGACATTGTCCCGTTCGATTCTCAGCTAGAGCGTCTTCTGTGTGAAGACATGCGTGAATGGGCATACCTTGAAGGTTGTGCGTCAGGGCTGGCAACTCAACACATAAAAACCTACTGCCAATCATTAGCGGACCGGAGTTCTGCTGTGGCGACCCCTAACTAGGAAAAGCTTTAAGACACAACAACTGAATTTCTTAATGAGGTACACAAACTATTTCATAAAGCTGGCATTGACTTAATGAAATTGAAGGTCAAGTCAATATCCTGGCAGATCGATTCAGTGCCAACTTCACCCCCCTCTCACCCCTAAATGGCCCATCTCAATACAGGAAGATTGCCAAATTCCAGTAATAACGGCCACACAGGTACAAAATGCACTCTCTAAAGCCAAGAATACAGCATTCATGGGACCAGATGACATCCCGGGCTGTGTACTACATGAACTACAATATGAACTGGCACCTCACCCAAGTGTCATGTTTAATCATAGCCTCACCTCAGGTTTCGTGCCCACTGAGTGGTGCAGAGCTACAGTTATCCCAATCCACAAGGGGGGATCCACCTTGGATCCTGGAAACTGCCGTCCCATCAGTCTGACGAGCCTTATCTGCATGGCCATGGAGCGTATTATCATGGAACTTATAAACAAAGACATTGGCAACCTTCAAACACCGGACCCCACCCAGTTTGGGTTTGTGAAGGGCCGATCTTGTCTCCTGAACCTGATTGACTTCTTTGAATCAGTCTCCAGAGCCATGGACAAGGGTAAGGTGGTCCACACAGCCTATCTAGACCTTGCCAAGGCCTTTGACACCATCCCCCACTCTGGAATCATAGATAAACTTGCTAAGTTGGGCATTAATCCCTATGTCACCCAATGAGTTGCTAAATGGCTTACTGATGGAACCCACACTGTAAAAGTAGCAGACTCCAAATCCAGCTCCAGACAAGTGGAGTACCTCAGGGTTCAGTCCTGGGGCCGCTCTTGTTTGGCATCTACTTCTCTGAAGTACAGGTCAACACTAAGGGACTCTGACTTCAAACTGGGAGCCATTATTGAATCCCCAAATGATGTGGATACTCTACAAAAGGGCCTTACAGAAACAGATGCTTGGTGCCAGAGCCATGCGCTCAAGCTCAATGCCAAGAAATGTATTGTTATCCCCTTTGGGAAAAAACATGTATCCATGAATTACCATATAGGTGGCAGTACACTAAACAAAGTGTGATAAGAGGCTTAGGGACACAGGTGGACAGTGGTCTCACCTTCGATAACCACATCGCCACAACAGTCAGGAAATCCTATGTGGCACACCTCATCATGAAGGGCTTTTCATCCAGAAAAAAGGAGGTCATTGTCCCACTGTACTCATCCCTCATTAGACCCATTATAGAATACAACGCCCCATTTGGTATGTACCTCTCAAGACATCTGCAACAACTGGAAAGGCCTCAGAAATACCTCACTAAAAGAATCACAGGCCTAAAGCAGATGCCCTACGCTGACCGCCTTAAAAAACTCCAGCTATACTCTGTCGCATATCGTCTACTCAGAGGCGATCTCTGCTTAACATACAAGGCCATGTCAAACCCAGAGCTGTTGGACATGCTACACTTAAAGAAATCCCAATCCCTCAGAGCTACGCTCAGGGATCTAAACCTTGTCATCACAATAAACAAAACATGCTGGAGGGATAGGTTCCTGACCCAGAGACTCCCCAGACTCTGGAATAGATTGCCCATACATGTCAAGCAGAATGCCTCTTTGGACGTCTTCAAGAGGAACCTTGACGATTGGATGGGAGAAAGGAAATTCACCCCGGGGATCACGTCAGTCGCCCTGCTAGACAGGGGTCCAGGAAAGTAAATAATGTGGGAAGAAATAGCCAGGGAATTGTTATGGCTACGCTTGTATAGGCCCTAGGGCTGATAGCCTAGTACCAACCTATGAACTTTTAAACTTCACCAAATGCTAAAAAATTTAGATGAATTAGACAAATTTATTAAGCTTGACTGTCAATTTAGTGTTCATCGGGCTGCTTATAACAATGTGCACAGACATGTGAATATTTGTAGCACCATTTTTTTTCCCTTAACCCAAAATACAGAGGGACATTGATTAATATAAACGGGATTCTGTGTATCCACTGTTGCTAGGTAAACAGAACAAGGGTAAGCAGAAATAGTGGCGTAATCAATGCAGAAACGGAAGTGACGCAAGATAGGCGGTTACAAAGAGAGCGTTTCCAACGTTCCCGCTCAGAAGCTAATGGGGATGATTTTGTTTGACGTTCTGACAGATTGAGAGAGAAGGCAGTATCTTCCAATTCAGCTTCCTCCTTTTTCCATCCCTTTTTCTGAGAAAGGACGACAGGACTTTTCAGTACAGGGGGCGAGACCAAAAACATAAAAATCCAAGAACCCGTAGGTGAGGGTTTGTCTACATCCCAATCTGGATGTGGGGCACACATCAAATAAGTGTATCTTGTTCTGGTGGTAATGAATTGCAACATGGTTTGGTCTTTAAAAGTACTGCTCTATTATCTACCGAAAGAACTGACTTTGGTTATTTTGACATCTTGCCCCCCTCGAGTGTTGGAAATCAGCCTGATGACATTGAACTGTATGCTACTATTCAAAACTTTAATGATAATGTAATTGTAACCACTAGTCAACAGACTGTGGTTTCCTTGGCAGATTTATCTTATCTAGTTGACGAGGATTGTTTTTCTGGGGGTGACAATACAAATGCAGCCACCATGGTTAACTAATTCACATGGTACGAATTAAGTTATTCACCAGATTAACATAATTGGTGATTTAGATGGCTTGTCACAGGTTGTGAACAGCTCAAATTGTGATTTTTTGTACTACAAATTTGGATGAAAGTGTTAATATTTCAACTTAGTTGTAAGTTTTAGACAAACATCAGGATGTGGAAAGTACATTGAACCCAGATATAATTTTAAACAGCAAGGGGATTTTAAAGTTTATAACTATTCTAAATCGATTATTACTGATAAACATGCTGATTTTTTTTGGCAAAAGGGTTCACATTTGTGACCTGTAAGTTTGGTAACCTAACTGAACCTAACATTGATCTGAAAAGGTACACCAGAAAATTAAATTTAAACTTCTGGTTTAACTAGGAAAGGGAGATTGCATCTGATGATAGAAGTCCATGTAAAAGGCCTAGTACCTTTAATCCACCATTGAATAAAGACATTGAATCATTTGAAAAAAATTGCGAGGAGGACATTAGAAGGATTTACAATGAAAAGAAAAACAATTTTGTTTCTAATATAACTGATGAAGAAAAACAATGATAGATTTAACCAAGGATCCTGTTAGGTTTATGAAACCGGACAAAGGGGATGGATTTATTATGGGTAAAATTGATTATTTAAATAGTATGAGTGCCATTTTAATTTATAATACTTATGAAGAAAGTTTGTTAAATGAAATCAAGGTGGCGTATCATAAAATTGATTTATTATTGGATGATATGTTATATCAGGCTTATTGATGTGGAAGAATATAATTATATGAAAAATGAACAACCTATTGGGTTGCAAAAATTTTTGGTATCCCAAAAGTGCACAAGAGTCTTATAACCCCTAAATTTTCAGACCCATTGTGGATGGAAAAAGATCCAAAGCATTTTTCATAAGTAAATTCATAGATCAAAAAATGCAAAGAAGTCTGAGTTGTTTTGAATATATCAGTAAAGATTCTTGGCATTTTTTAAATAAACTGGTTTTAGAATAACTTCAGACATGATTTTGGTAGCAATTGATGTCAATTTGTTCACTGTGATACCTCATGCAATAGGATTAGACTGGTTAGAACAACAGCTGCACAAAACAAAGTTGCACAATCAAGATAAAATTAATACCCTAGTTACCCCAATGGAGGTGGTGCTAAAGAATAATTTTATTTT